>NC_056523.1:13401612-13424987 GCF_019175285.1 Sceloporus undulatus
AGCCCCCACCCCCCACCCAACCGCTATCCAGCAGATGCTAAAAACTTGAAGAATGACCTGCTGGACCCCTCACTTTTGTGTCTTCATCTCTGTTTTCTTACTTCCAATGGTCTTGTTCCGTTGGTGTTCGTGTTTCTCTCTCAGCTGTGTGTGTGTGACCCTCTGCGCTCCTTTTTTCACACCATTTGCCTAAAAATGACAGAACCTGACAATGTGGCATAAAACACAGGAAGATCAGCAAACAAACTTTGGGTTTTCCTCCCATTACCCCCATTTCAACAAGGTCACAGTAATCGCATGAGCGGGTTCCACATTCCCTGTCATGTTCTTATATGGTAAAAAACCAAAGCAGCAATGAACTTCCAAATAAGGGATGGGGCGAAAGCTCGTGCTATTGTTAAACACATGGGATTATTTTGGTTTCCCTCATGTTCGGCTTCAATATTTATGACAGTCGGGCCCGTCTTATACTACGGATTTACAAGCAAACACGGTTTGAAAATGTTCCAAAAAAGATAAATTTACCTTGATGTCCATTTTTTTATTAGGGACAAACCATTTGCTATGTCATTATACTTAATGGACTTGAGCATACAGGATTTTTTTATACACGGGGGATCTTGGAACCAAACCCCAGCTATAACAAGGATCCACTGTAATCTCATTCTGCTGCAACCCAAGACGGGCGTCAAGTGGTTTGTGAGGTCTCTGCTTCAAGAAAAAAGAAGAGGACAGACTTTACAATGCAATCTTATGCATCTTACTCAGAAGTAAGACCTGCAAGTTAATGGGGCTTATTTCCAGATAGCTGTGCAAAAGATGTAGCCTTACACAGGCGACTATGGCCTGATTCCCACTACTTTAAACCGGATCATGAATCTGTTTGAACTGGTTCCACTTGGTTCCCACTTGAACCGAATCACTGAAGGAGCCACGCGCTAGACCCATTTAACCCTCGCTTTTTGACACTGATTTTTTTTCCCCACGTCTTTTTGGATAAATCGATTCCGCACAAGTGAGACCAGACAACAATCGATTAAATTTGCCCTTCAACTGGTGGAGCAGTCCATTTTAATAGATTCATCTGAATGTGAACCACAGTGGATTATTTTACAGGGGGGGAAATGGGTCGGGGCAAACGTAAGTGGTGGACACACCTGCTATTGAATCAATCCATCAATTCGGACGCAAAACGATTTATTTGTAAGTGGGAATGAGGCCCAAGTAAGGGATATATATACCACACACATACAGTTGTCCCTCCCCATTCATGGGAGTGAAGGCACAGACTCCGATGACAGTGGAAAAAACGCAAATAAACCAACGCTACTTTTTACTTGAGAGGTCACCTCTAGGAATCCTAGTCTCCAGCGACTCTACTCTACAGGTCAACATTTGCCATAATATATAACAACTTTTAAACATATCTATGTATAATAAAATATTTTAATAAATAATTTTAGATTCTTATGTAATATATATATATACTAATAGTTACAATCCCATGTTATAATAAGTTTTAGCATATATCTAATATAATCTACTAATTATATAATAAATATATTATTTTTTAAATTCTACCTATAATAGTATAAGATGTAATTATATATGTATTTATATATTACATATAACGACCCCGCCTTGATCCTCATACGGGAAAGGCGGGATACAATAAAATGTTTATAGTATTATTAATATAACATTTATAGCATATCTAACTATAATAAAAAACAGATAATAAATATATTATTCTAATATTATATATACTATACATTCTATATTACATTACATATATTATAATATAATAATACATATTTTTAAATACGATATAATATCATAATGTATAGTATATATAAATATAGATATATATATGACATATTATTATCATTATAAACATTTATATATACAATATTATCTTACATAATTTTATCAAAAATGTTTTATCATATATTATAATATAATAATATATAATATAATTCTATATTATTATAGATTAAAACATAAAATACTATTATTATTTATGTTTATATTATTGTTAAATATCTATAACCTAAAATACTATGTAAATATATTGTATTACATATTATATATAATATCATATATGATATAAAGTAATATATTTATTATTTCTTCTTTCAATCGATATGTTACTACAATCGGTTATTATCATTCTTGTCCTTATAGAGCCATACTTGATATATCCCACAACATCTCTATTACTCTTATCTACATACTCAGATCCTCCCCTTGCACAACCCGCTGCCGCCCTGCTCCTCTTTCCCCTCCTCTCTCTCTCCCCCAGCAGCCCTGTTCCAGCCAGGTGCTGCCCGCACAGTGCCACACCGCCAGCCGCGCCGCCTCCGCCCCGCCCCCACGCCCCCCTCGCTTCCTGTTCCTAGCACCTGCCACAAGCCATCAGGGAGGCGAATGAAGAAGCAATGGGAGGGCGGGCCACTGGGGCCCGCGCTGCAGCCAATCAGCAGCTGCGCTCTTAGAACGTTTCCCTCCCCCCTCCCTCCCCCACGAGGCAGGCTATAGAGGTAAGGCACGAGTACTAGGAGCCACGTCCTCCGTTTCCGGTTTCGTGTGACAATCCGCCCGGGTTTTGGATTTGCCACTAGAGACATTGAATGTAAATATGAACCCTTAGTTGACTTTAGGCCATCACACTCTCTCAGCCTCAAGGGAAGGCAATGGCAACCTCCTCTGAACAATCTCCCCAGAAAAGTCATGTCACATAGAATCAATTCATTCAGGTCACAGAATCATGTGTGTGTGTGTATATATGTGTGTGTATATATATATATATGATCTATGACTTATGATAGAATATGATTCCAGTGGTGACTTATGCGTTTCGGGGGAAGATGATATATAATAATATATAGGTCATAGAAAAGCAAAGAACATTATTATATTAGTATTATTCCAATAATAATAATAATGATGATGAGAGCCAGCATGACATAGTGGTTTGATTGTTGACTCAGCCAAAGTCATAAATCATATATATATATATTCTCATATTTTATAAATAAAAAGGTAATGTTTGTTTGTTCAAAATCTAAATCGTCCAAAGTTTCTTCACTGATTCTTAAATTCGACACATTTAATTCACGCCGTTCAAAACAGGCATGTTAATAGCCTAAATGCTTTATAGAGAGATGTCACACCTGTGACAGGTAAAAATACGGTGGGTGAAAAACAGTCCATCTGCGGGGACGAACAGAACACGCCCCAAGGGCTATGCCATTTCAGGTAAGAAGTTGAGCTCCTACGCGGAAGACATTTGCTGCGCAATAGACAATGAATTTGATGAGGAAACGCCATGGTCTGACTTTGAAGAAATGGGAACCGTTGTACGGAAGTGAAAGCAATAACCTGGTTTACCAAGTGCCTTGTCAGAATGAGTCAGTTTTCCCCCAGATGAAGGAGAAAGAGGAAGATTGCCATGGTGAAGAAAGGGGATGTGGTAACTAAGCAAGAACATATCATCATCATCTACATCAATATTGATTGCCACACTTTTGAGTGTGGATTAACAACCCGGGAGACCAGGGTTCGATTTCGAGCCGCGGCCATGAAACCCACGGGTGACCTTGGGAAGTCACACTCTCTGGCTTAATGTTTAATGCAGCAATCTTAAAATCTAATCAGTTGGGATTAAAAAACCCAATGGAATTCAGTGTCATTTAGCAGGGACAGTTTTGAGATTATTATTATTAATAATAATACTACTACTAGTATATTAACATTTATTTATAGACGTTGTAAAGTTTGGACAGCAATTTACATAGCAAAGGGAGAAAAAATAAGGGGGAGAAAAAACCTGCCAGTCACATACAACTAAACAACAATTACATGATTAAAATTCCTACAATAATACTAACTAGTACAATAAAGACAAAGTAAGCAGCAGATTAACAACCAGTAATTTGGAATGCACTACTACTACAACTACTCACCGCCTACATTGGGAGAAAGGTGGATAAAAAATAAAGTAATAACAATAATACTGGAGTTCTTAGTCCAGTTCTAGGCACTGCAAATTCCAAAAGGATACTAAACGGTGCTGGAAGAGGTTATGGGCCAAAACACACTGCACAATAATCCAATTTGAGACAGCTTTCACCCCATCTTAGGCGCATCTCCCGGTGTGGTCTGAACCCCTTGCACCCCCGGCATCCCCCTAGTGACAACACTGCTTGTGACCCTTCCGATTGATTTCTGTGATTATATATCTTGCCGTACACCACGAGATCTCTGGTTTGCACCGAGAAAACTCAAATTTCAACTGGCACCAGAATGAAAACACCGTGCCAATCAGAACTTTACACAAAGGCTATCCCATAACTAAGGAGCCAGGGCAAGAAAAGGCCCTTTCCCAGTCTATACCATGCTGGCACCCAATGGTGGGTTATAGAGGAGGACACCTCAGCACACTTCCATCCCCTTCAAGCTTCAATTCCTACTCATATAGGAAGCTCCTTTAGAATCGATGCCCTGTTGTTGAGAGCCTTGGCATAGTGAGGCTAAACTGTGGTTGGGTTGTGTGCATTTGCCTCCCTTGGGAGTGGCCTTTTGGCAGGGGGATTTTGACCCGTTTTGGGGAAATGCAGGATCTAGCCAACCTTTTTCCTGCCTGCTGCTCTGACCCTCTGATAGTTTTGCACTAGCAAGGTTGCTGAGTCCAAGTAGAGTACATGAATTAATCTAATTGGGAGGTTAACATGCAGGAACTTTTGAGCTATTTGAACTGTTAAAAGTGGTTTTTTGTTCTTTTAGGACAGAACTGCGGAGGTAGGAAGGAACTCCAGGAAAAGAGAATTTTAAAAACCCAACAGTTTTGTATTTTTTTCTAAATAGGATTAGAATTAATCCTGTCTAAAATGTGCTTCTGGAGAAGAGCACTGAGGATCGGTGGATGAACAAAAAGACAAAACAAACGATCCTTGAACACAGATCAAGCTTGAAATCTCCCTAGAAAGCCAAGTTGATGAAATTGAGGCTGCCGTATTTTGGCCACATCATGAGAAAGCAGGACTCATGGTAAAATAATAATGCTAGGAAAGGTGAAGGGAAGTAGAAAGAGAGGAAGGTTGCATGCTAGATGGTGGACTCTATAAATGAGGTGATGAGCTAAATTTAAAGGACCTAAGCAGAGCAGTGGTTAGATGGGAATCTTGGGGAAGTCCATTTATACGGTCGCCATGAGTTGAGATTGACCGAGGAAGTAACAATAAAACTGATTTTGGAAAAGCTGTCGAGAGTGCTCATTACAAATATATTTTTTAAAATGTTTAAATCCATCCCTTCTGGAAAAACAATCCCACTATTTCGGTCGATGGAGAAGACTTGTACATTTCTTTTAGGAAACCCTGAGGTAGCCTTTTTGCCTCACCCAAAAAAGGGGAGAAGAGTCTCTCCTGCAAATGAGGCTGCTGAGAAGGTGTAGACTGCGGCCGCGGTGGTCCGCGTCATAAAAGGCCACCTCACCTGCAGCACTATTCCAGAGACACTCGGATCCTCTTGGGCTCCTTGCCCAAGCGAAGAAGAGATTCAGGGGATGGATGGGGGGCCCTGTACTGCCCACCCACGTCCCCATTTCCCAGATCCTCCTTTAGGATTAAAACTCAATTGAGCCTTTTCTCTTCACAGATTTCCGGGCGACCCCAACTGCCCATTCCTCTTCATTTCCTACAGCAACGTCCCAAAAATGTCTCCTGCTGTGAAGCCTTGCAGCCTAACACGATATATTTCCAGTAAACTTCCTCCTTCTTAGAGCAGCTTTTGACATTTTCTCCCCAATCTCACACTCTTGTGGCCGGAGAGAGGATAAGTTGTGGGTGTGCTGTGCCCTGGTCCAGTGTGACGTTTGCTGTTAAGGATGGAGATAGATGAGAAGAAAGAGAAATCAAGGAAGACTCAGAGAAGAAATGAAATGGATCACTTCCCATTCTCACATCTTTCCCCGTTGTCCCTTCGGTGGATGGCTTCTCTGTTGGATATACTTACCTTTCTGCCACTGCTGCCTGATATCAGACATCTGGGAATAAGAGATAGAAAGATAACATTTAGACCATTGTTGAGAGCCAATGTGTCTTAGTGGTTTGAACAGTGGACTAGACTCTGGAGATCAGGATTCGATTCCTGGCTGGCAATAACCCCACTGGATGACCTTGGCTAAGTCAGACGCTCTTAGCCTCAGGGGAAGGCAATGGCAAACCTGAACAAAGTCTGCCAAGAAATTCCATGACAGGTTTGCCTTAGGGTCGCCTAAGTCAGAACCAACTTGAAGCACACCATCACAACAAAAAAGTTTACAGTACATCTTGTACATCAATACAGATATACCTCAGTGAACAAAATAGATGTGTTCCCTCAGCATTACTTCCTTAACAGAAAATTGATACCAGAGACAGAAATACAAACACAGACAAAAACCAGGATCATAATATTTCAAAGATATTTCATCATCTTGCATCTACTTACAAGCTAATGGAATATTACAATAAATGTTTCTTACACATGGTTTATAAAATGGTGTTCTAAACTGGGATAGGTAACAATCCTATGTTTGCTTCACTGGGAGTAACCTTGCAATGAACACTACTGAATAAGAATGCCTCAGATTGATTCTACCTCCTTGGATTTGATTCAATTTCTACTCAGCTACTGTCACACTGGAGACATAATGCAGTTTGACAACACCACGTGTAACTGCCATGGCCCAAGGGATGGAATCCTGGGATTTATAGTTTTGTGGTGCATCAGCACTCTGGCGGGAAGACATTGTAAAACTACAATCTCAGGATCCATAGGATGGCCACCACAACACTTAAAGGGTGGTGTCAAACGGCATTATACTGTAATGCAGATGCCTCCTAGCTCCAAATTGCCATCAGAAACTCTCCTACTACAGTAGACAGAAAAGACACTCATTCTGTATTGGAAGAACAGGATAAAGAAGGTTTTCATGCACCTAAGACAGCCATTCAGGCGGTGAAGAATGAAACATATTGTGGCCAGCTCAAAAAGTACCTCTCCAAACTAGGCTGTTGAACAACCCATGCAAATGTGGTTCATTTAAGTGTAAACTAATACCCACTAATGATAGGAAATAGGAACCCTAATTTCACATACAAACTGATTCAGGTAGCGTTTTTGTTGTTTGTTTGTTGGCCAGTACTCCGAGTGATTGAAAAATGCGCAGCGGAATTGTATCCGGGGGGAAACCATGCGGTGGCCAAATAAAAGTCATGTCATCTTGCTTTTGAACTAATACACATACAAGAAATCTTTATTACCTCTGAACTGTCATGACACTAGCTAGAAAGGAACTTATTTCATGGGAGTCCCAAATTTCCCACTTCAGCTCTGGAGGGAAAGCCATTGGATGAGCGCAAATGTCACCTTTTCCCATGTTGCTGGGGGAGAAAAACAAGATTACTGTAAATGGGTACCCATCCAATCAGAATTCCAGAGTGGAGCAAAATAAGAGAATAAGGTGCATCCACACAGTAGAAAAAGGCACCATCTATGGAATCCTATGTGTAGTTTTATAGGGTCTTTAACATTCTCTCCCAAAACTACACATTCCAGGATTCCTTAGAATGGAGCAATGGCACCCTGAGAGAAAACTGCAGAAAAACTAGAGGCACATGTTCGATTTCTAGCTCAGCCATGAAACCCACCTTGGCCACGTCACATGCGCTCAGCCTCAGGGGAAGACAATGGCAAAACCCGTCTGAACAAATCTTGCCAAGAAAACCCCACTTAGAGTTGCCGTACATTGGAAGCAACTTGACAGGCACATAAACACCAACAACAACCAAGTCAGGAAGGGGCATGCCTTGGTGAGGATGTTCTTCTACTCATGTCACAATAGCTAATATTCCAAATCAGGCAGTGGATGAACCAAATAAGAGCCCTGCGAACCCCCTGCCATAGTCCCTCCCCTCCAGGGAGATGCGATCTGATCAAAGGCCGTCCCACTTGTTGAGCATTCTTGTGATTCAGTTCTTCTCAAGGGAACATCTTGAAAAGTAGTGTCAAATAAGAGCAGGTTTTCTGCATTTACCCCCACTTTTAAGGAACGCTTTGGATCAGAATCGGATCGAAACCGACTTCAAATGGGTACAACAGACATTAACTCGACCTGCAATCGAAGTAAATTGTAGTGGGAATGAGCCTATGATTCTTCTTCTTAACCCATTTTCGTGAGCAATACTCATCATCGGTGACTGTGTCTAAGCCCCCACAGGAGTTGTTTGTTGGGACATTCCACTGCAGTTTGTTTAGTTTCAAATGGTGCCTACCATCATCAAAAAAGTGATAACACCAGACAATCATAGACATATAGTACAGAGCTGGAAGTGGCATCAAGGCTCATTTAGTGCAATGACAGGAATTGGCCAATGTGAGATCACTAAACTTTAGCACCCTGACATGTGCCCATTTAAAACCTACAGTAAAGGAGAATCTATCTCTATCACCTTCCAAGGTGGTCTTAATAGCTCTTACAATCAGAATATTCTTTCTAAGTTTAGCTGGAATCTCCCTCTCTGAAATGGTATCCATTAGTTTCTTGAAGCAGCAGATAACAAATCACTTCCGCTCCTAGGTGACAGTTCTCAATATTGAAGATGGCTAGATCACATCACCTCTCAGTCTTTTCTTCTCTAGGCTAACTGTATCAAAAATTCCTCTAATCCATTCCTCATAAGGTTTAATTTCTAGATCTTGATCACCTCCTCTGGACATGTATGCAATCTACAGACCCTTTTCACCATTATGTAGCAGTAATGAAGCAGTTGGGATCCAGTTACCTCAAAAAAATGCTTCTACATCCTGGGGAAAACAGAAAGAAAGAAAGAAGATGGAAGTAAGAGCTGTCATATGCCATTCACACTCTGGCCCACCCTAATAATAATAAATAATAATAAATCTTATTTTTATCTCGGCTCTCCGGTTGGATGAGGTGGTTTACAACAAAAGTGAAATAAATACAGAATACAATAAAAATACAGAATAAAACCAATTATCCCTTCCTCCAACACAACACTAAAGCCGCCAATTAACAATAACAATGATGCTTCTACACAAGCCTCTCATTCAAGGACTGATGAGGATGGATATAAGATTATACAAGGAGGCCTAAAGAGGCCTTTGTCTGCATGTGACAATCACAAGAGAAAGAGCTGGGGTGCATGTTATAGGAGGGGATCTGGAAAATGGAAACGACGCTGGGGGCAAGGTAGGGTTACATATTTCCTTCTCAGGTCCAATAAAAATTTGTGTTCTCCTTTATGGCAAGAGAAGTGCTTTGGAAACCAGTGTAACCCTTGAAAATGTGTGGGATGCCATCTGTGAACACACAAAGGATGCGGTCAGTAATAGTGCATCCACTACCCCAAAGTAATAAATGAGAGAATTCCAGCCAAATGAAACAAGAAGTCCATATAATTCAGCTTCCTGTTCCAACAATGCAAAAAGAGACTTACCGTATTACAAAAGTAAGCAGAGATGAAGCGGCAAAAAAAGGTCTTTCTGTTTGCTTCTCCACATGGCTTCTATAGCACTACGTGGTGTCATAAAGCCATAGGAGCTGATTGTAAAAGCATCCCTATAGCCAAATGGATGTTTCTCCAGTGTACAAAGGAACACTTTTCAACCAACTCCCCATGGAAGTGCTACAAGTCAGGCAGAGAAGCGAGCAGAAAACACTTCTATGCTACTTTCTCTCTGCTTACTTAAAAATACAATAGAACAATCCCCCCTTTAAAGATTAAACAATTCTCACCCATTAAAAATTACAACAATAACATCTAAAAATAATAGTATTCATAATAGAATAACGGTGGGCAGAATGTTCACACATATAATATCGTGGGGGGATCTTTACCGTGGCCAGTGATGCAATAAGCATCCAAAAGCCCAAAGCACCACACAAAGAGCAGATAGAAGGGATTCAGAACCAAACACATTAGTGTGGCAGCTGTCCAGGGGCCAAAAGGCCAGTTTCCCACCCATATGGCCCCCTGCACACACAGACCCCCAGCATGCCAAAAATACCTCTGAGCTTATCTTCAGAATCTCTCTTTGAATGGAAACTGGAAGGGATGTAGCATCACTTTCTCTTGCCATTTTGAAAGGACTTTGATGGTGATGGGGGATTCTAGGAGAGGTATCTTCACACATTTGAGGGTGCTTTCCGCATGGTTTGGGGGGTAAAAAATTGTCTCCAAATTGCACCCACCCATCCCTCATCCGATTAGGGGGACTGGAGGCTTTGGGGGACTGGAAGAGGGATTCAAAGCAGAAAAGAGGGGCCAGAGGCCACAATTCCCCACCCCTGCACAAGCAGAAGGGCAAAAATGGCGAGTGTTTCCCATCCATGTTAGACGAAGATAAATTCACTGCTCCTTTTCCTCTTGGATGCTCCTGTGGTATTCTAAAGCTGGTTTGGTACATCAAAACGGAGTCCCTCACTCTTTTGTAAATACGAGAGGCACAACAAAAATTCTGACATTGGGTTTCCTTAGAGAGCACCCTGTCTGTTCTGACATCTTACCTGAAGGAGTTGCATAGGTGGTTGTTGACATTTCTCTTCCATCTCCTGGACAAGACTCTCAACAAGGAGAGTTCCTGAAATTCTCATCCAGCCCTTATCCCTTGCTTGTGATTTCTTCACCCGCCAATTCCATCTTAGCCAGCAGAAGCATCCTTGTTCTTCCAGAAACTGGTGCAGTTGTCTGAAATTTGCTACTGTCTTCTCAATCTCTGCAATTCTATGCTTCGCGCAATAATACATGGGTATAAAATCAAACATTGTTTAGAAACCTCAGCTGGCTCAAAGAGCTAGCCCAATTACTAACTAAGGCTGGCTACAGGGAGCATGCATATCCCTTGTTGCAACAACTCCACCAGGCATGATAACAGCTCCGGGCATAATCAAAGTGCTGTAATGAACTTACAAAGCCCTATGCAGCCAAGTACAGTGTATTTGAAGGACATGATGGTGTCTTCACAGGCTAGGATATTCCTGCATCCATGTCAATTTGCTTCAGACCTGCTATGGGTTGGAGACAGCTTTAGGTCACCTAGTGGACAAGTCAATATCGGAATAACCAGGAAGAAGTGTGTTTGTTTGGTTCTGATGGACCTATCAGTGGCTTTTGATAACATCAACATGTTACCTTCCGGGTGACCCCTGCTTGGAGGTAGTGTTTTACAGTGGCTCCATTCCGATTGACTCCTTAGCCACTGCCAGTGGGTCCCAGAGTTCAGTTTTGTCCACATATGCGTTTTAATGTCCTCCTTGAAACCACTGGGAGAGGTTGCCCAGAGATTGGGGGCCGAGTGGTCACATTTCCTCAGCCTCAAGGGAAGGCTTGGTCAGGCCTCATCTAGAATATTGTGTCCAGTTCTGGGCACCACAATTCAAGAAGGATGTTGAGAAGCTGGAGCATGTCCAGAAAAAGGCAACTAAAATGGGGAATGGTCGGGAAGCCATGACCTATGAGGACTGGGATGTTTACCTGATGAAAAGAAAAGATTAAGAGAGGACATTATAGTCATGTTTTAAATATTGAAGGGATGTCATATGAAGAGGGAACAGGCTTGTTTTTCACAGTTCCGAGACAGGGCCGGTTACAAACGGCCTAAAAGTGCGCGCATCCGAGCGTGCTAGGGTTAGAAAGGGCATCCTTCCGGAGCCCCCAATGCTACACGCGCGGAGCGACAACAAATGGCGGGCCGTCCAACACGGCCACCGCCAACGACGTCACGACTGCCCACTCCTAGACGGGGTGGCGCGGATGTGACATCATCATGGCAGCACACCAGGCGCATAGTCACCCCTTCCCTGGCCAACAAAAGGAGCTCCGAAACGGAGCCCTTTTGCCATTTGGTCACTGGGTGCAGCCTTCCAGACACTGCGGCCAAGCGACGCAGAGGAAGAAAAGGAGCCAAGCGGCCCCTTTCTCCTCCTCCCCCACCGCTGCGGGATGTCCTTGGGGCTTGAAGCCCCAAGGACACCTCTTTCCAGGCTGTGGGGAAGGGGCCTTTTGCTGCTTCCGCAGCCGGCGAAAGCGGTGGATTGGGGCCTCAGCGGCTGCCGCGACCACTGAGGCCCCAATCCGGGCGGGAAAGGGGCGGAGTGCAGGCCGCCACTTTTCGCGGTCTGTAAACCCGCCTAGGACAAGGATCAATGGATTCAAACTACAGGGAAAGAGATTCTACCAAGTCTCAGGAGAACATTCTGACAGTAAGAGCGTTTAGACAGGGAAGACGTTGTCCTGGAGAGTGGTGGTCCTCCTTCTTTGGAGGTTTTTAAACAGAGGCTTGATAGCCATCGTTGGAGGTGCTTTGCTTAGTGTTCGCGTGCATGGCAAGAGGTTGGGACCTGGATGGGCTTTGAGGTCTCTCCAACTCTTAATTCTATAATGCTATAAACCCAATTAGCCATAAGGAAGACACAATCAATGCAACCCCTGACAGAGGCCATCCAGCCTCTATTAACTAGAAACCCACACTCAAGGGAGCCTATTCCCAGCTTCAAACAGCTCTTGCTCAATGTCCCTAATTTGACAGGTGGCCCAGAATTTGGATGCAATAGTCCAGTGGGGCCCTGAACCAAAAACAGAATAGAGTGGCACTCATTATGTCCCATTGATCGAGACACTATAGGCTCATTGATCACAGGAAATAATAGTACCAACTCATTTCCAACATCCCCACACACTATAAAAAACAATTCGCACAACCAATAAATCCAAGATGTCTTTTAATAAAAAGAAAAAGAGAACCAAGGGAAAGAGAACTAAGATGGGATTGACCTAGCCTGAGCAGCCTAGAGAAGCCACCAAGAAAGTCCTCCCACATGGTTTCAAGTGCTTTCTCAAAATCATAGAGACCTAGTGTTGGAATGGCCACATCGGTCCAATCCCCTGCCATGCAAGGATACACAACTTAGCACTCCTGAAAGATGCTCGTACAACTTCCAAAGAAGGAGAGCTCGCCCTTGAATATTCCTTATTAATTCCAGTATATTTACAGTTACACATCTTAGTAATATAGTACAATTCGTACCTTCTCAGTAATATTTACACTAACAAGTAAGTCTTGGGCATTCCTTTTCTTTCAGCTTCATATGCCAGCAGTTTCCTCTCTCTCCTTTTCATAAATTCCAGTGAATGCAGATCTGATTCTAAAGAAGAAAACAAATGTTCACATTTGGCTGAAGGAAAGAAGGGAGAGGTCAAGATGCACTTAGTTAATGAAATACTGAATGCTTTCCTGCCAGAAATTGATTGTGAGTAAAGATGAATTGACAGTTTCTGGTTAAGTTGGGATTGTATAAATGTTGGGTAGTTCTGTAAGGGTTAATGTGTTGTAATAAAGCTGAAAAGAACTGTGAGAAAGGAGGCTTCCCCCACTCAAGCTGGTATGTGTGGGCTGATCCCATCTTGGCTATAGCCACCGGCTTGAGAAAGGGGGGTGGTTGGGGATGAACTGTTTGAAAATTTAATAAACAGAGATTTAGGATAACAGGTTTTATAGGTGATATTTATAGTTTTATATATTGTTTAGTTAGTGTATATACTGGTCAAACATATGTGATGTATGCTTAAACCACATGCCGCACCAAAACTACTCATCCCAGGATTCTGTAGATGTAGCCATGGCTGCATCATTTGTGCAGTGCAGAGGCACCCAAAGTGATTTACGATGGCATGAACTGACCTCCGCCATCAACCCTCTTTCAAAACGCAACACCAGCATTAAAGAAGAATCCAAAACTATACAAATTCTTTCAGAAGTCCAGTGATTTCCTACCTTGCACTGTGGGCCAGCCTCCTCCACTGGAACAACCTAATGTTTCTATGCCCCAGAGATCGGTCACAAACCCACAGATGGCAGTTCGGTCAGTCTTGCAGAAAAGTTTCAAAGGCTCCTGTTGCTTCTCGCAGATTTCCCCTTGACTTTTCTGTGGCCGGTGCCCCCTTTCCCCCTAGAGTCCTGAGCTTCTTGGTTCTTTCCACAAAGTTTCCCAGCTGCCAATTTGGCACAGGTTCTTGGGCTGGAAAGACTTTCTGCACGAGGGCAGCAGACCCCTGGCCAATTGCTGCCAGCAACTGAGTAGAGGCAGCCTGGCAGAAATTGTGCCCACAATTCAATGGTCACTGGATACGTGAAAATAATCCAGGCAAGAGAACAAGTGGCTTCCCGCACAGAGCTCCTGAAGGCCATCCAAAAGAAAAAAGAAGAAAAAAAAAAAGAAAAAGAAAAAAAGGAAAGAAGAAAAAAAAAAAAAAAACAAGGAGTAACTGCCATGCGCTGCTTCACAACAAGGAGGCGCACAGCTAGTTTCATTCCTTTGCTTTCAGAGACGGGAGTGCCTATATTTTAGCAAGGTTCACAACACGAAAAACAGCCAAAAGATGGCCCAGATTGGGCTCTGGAGGGACTGCCCTTTATCAAAAAGGGCAGAGTGTAAGAAACAACAACAAAAAATGAAACATAAGCCTGAGCCACATTGGTTGTTGTGGCGTGCCTCAAAGTACCCACATTGCAATTTATGATGAAGCCGAGCAGACCGGCAACAACTTGGCAACTAGGAAGGGGCCAAAATTAAAACAAGTTAACTTCCTTCGGGCCACAGATAGGTTTAATAATAATATTAATTAAATTAATATAGAAGTCCATCCTCAGAAGGAGGAGCATTGCAAGATGGTCACCGCATCCTCATCGCCCATCTGGCCTTCCTCCTCAGGCAAAAGCCAAGCAGCGGAGGAGGCTTGGGGCAAGTATTTGCCCGTCCTCCTCTTCCCCCTCTCAGGTTGCCCAACTCCTCAGGAGAAAGCCAAAGGTGGAGGAGCTTTACACTAAACGCAGCAAACATTTGCCCATCCACCTCCTATGCTGTCTGGGCCTTCTACTCAGGGGGAAGGCTGAAAATGGTGGGAGGACCCTTGAAGTGTTCCAAACCTTGGGAACCACCCCCAAAATCACTTTGGTGGGCTGCATGCAGCCCCCAGGCCGATATGTTGTGCAGGTCGTCCCAAGTTCAAACCAATCATGGGGTATTCCTTGGAAAGATTTGGTTCAGATAGGGCTTGCCTGGCCCTTCTCTGAGGCTGAGAAGAGTGTGAGTTGCTTCAAGTCAGCCAGTGGGTTTCCAACAACTTCCGTCAACTGGCTTCCTGAAGGTGAACTCCACCAGGTTTACACCAGAACCACACCACCACCCTCTAACCGCTTCGCATTAAGACATCCGCACAGTTTCTGAATTTAGACAACTACATAAAAACACAGCCAATTCAAGAAACAACAAAAGCATAAAACATAACACTGAAAACAGCACCAAAAAATCGAGCCACCAAACGCCTGCCTAAAATGCTTCAGCTGCCAGTGGAAAGGAGAGCAAAGAGGGGGTCAAACCGACCATCGCGTGGCAGGGGCGTCCCACATCTGGGAGCAGCCCACAGAGAAAGGCGCCGCTTCGGATTTTGTCGCTGGGCCCAGGGCTAAATCAACATCTTGAGCAAAACTTGAATGAAAGGAATAGAGGGCATGCAATCAAATTGACAGAGACACCAAATTAGAAGAGAGCTAATACCACCAGAGGACAGGACAGAATTCAAAATGAGTTTAATGATTAGAAAGCTGGGCCCAACACAACAAAGGAATGTCAACACAGAGGAATGTAAGGTACTGCACCTAGGGCGGAGAAAAGAAAATCAACAGGATATATGATGGGAAAACACCTGGCATTAAGGAGACCTACAGGTGAAAGGGATCTAGGAGCCTAGGAGAACCACAAGTGAACAGAGCAAACAGCTGATGCAGCAGCTAAAAAGAACGGCCAATGCAAATTTGAGGCTGCAATCAACAGAATATAGGTGTCCTAGATCAAGGGAAGTAATAGTGCCAACCTCAAGTGCGGCATTGGTCAGCCCTCAACTGGAAAATTGGTGAAGGGCTCGGAAGCCCATGGCCCTATGGTGAAATGACGTAGGGAGCAGGGGTATGTTTACCTAGAGATGAGAAAGGTTAACAAGGGTGATAATGATAGCCCTAGTTAAATATTTGAGGAGATGTCATATTGAGGAGGAAGCAAAGCTGGCTTCGGCTCTCCAAGAATAGGAACCTGGAACAATGGGTCAAGCTCCAGGAAAGAGATTCCAACCTCAAACATTAGAAGGAAACTTCCATGACAGTAAGGGCTGTTTACAGCTGGAACAAACGCCCCTCGGAGGTGTGGTGGAGTTTCCTTACCTTGGAGGTCTTTAAACAAGACGCCGATCACCATGTATCAGGGAAGCTTGTGAGTCCTCGCCAGCAAGCAAGGTTGGACGGATGGCCTCTGTATCGCTCTACCAACTCTAGGATTCTACAAGTCGAATGATTCAATTGGCTTGAAATTGAGTGAAGAGCAAAGGAGCTTGCACTCACTGAATGTAATAGAAAGGGGAGGAGAGAGGGGCAGAGCACATGCCCTTCCCAGCATGTTCAGGAAAAAGCAAAGTGTAGTAAGCCTCTCCTAACACTCGGGGCAACAGAACCATCCGGTGTGGGATGGACGCTAGAATGACTTCTAAGGGACACCAAAATATTTTGACATAGCAAACCAGGAACCCAGTTTCAGAAGAAATGCCCTTCAACAGTAAACCTCCAGTAATATGGTACAGAAGTAGATGTAAATAGAAAATACAAACATTACAACGCAGAGGTAAAACATACAGTAAATAAGTCTGGTAAGAAATTAATGTAATACATCCTTCCCAAAATAACATAAGCTCAAGACCTCAAATCCACCCTAAATTGTGAAAAATAAAAAAATCATAGGCTGGGACCAGGTAGCTGCATGGCAAATGTCCTTGATCAGTACACGAGCCATAAAAGCATGGGATGTAGCAATCGCCTGAGTGGAATGTGCTTGAATCCAACCAGGAGGGTTCTTTCAAGCCAACTTAGGCTTTTAAACAGTGATCAGCCTATTTCAAAGGAAACTTCTTTGGTGACGGTGGCCTTCCCTGCACTTCATGCAAGTAACTATTATTTTTGGCTTAGCCTTAAAAGCTTTTAATAGGAGTGAATCTTCAGAGAATGCCCCAGGAAGCATCCACATGCAGAGTGAACCCTTGCTATCTGCAAGGGGATCCGTTCTGGGGATAGCAAAAAATGTGGGACCTTAAATCATGTTCTTTTTAATGGGCATGTGCTCCTGTTTGTGTTGCTATATGCGCCTAAAAAGCCAGGGTTTGCCATCTGCAGAAGCTGAAACCATTTCCATTCCTTTATAAAACTGCACAACATTTTTGTACCTTGTAGTCTCGAGCAGCCTCTGCCAGGGGGACCACTACATGATCTCTGTGCTCCTTGGATCTGTCACACACCACACAGATGGAGGTTTCATCATCCTTACAGAAAAGTTTCAGGGGCTCCTGGTGTTTCCCACAGACTCTCTCCTTGCCTTCTGCCTTCATAGACCCCTGAAGGCTGAGTTTCTTGGTGATTTCTACAAGGTTGGCTAGCTGCCGATTTGGCCTGAGGTTCCTTTGCAGAACTTTTCCCCTGCATTGAGGGCAGGAGGTCTCCATAGTGCCCGACTCCTTCCACCACTGGGACAAGCACGCTTGGCAGAAATTGTGCCCACATTCTAAGGACACAGGGTCCTTGAAATACTCCAGGCAAACAGAACAAATGGCTTCTTCGCAGAGATTCTCGACATGATCCTTAGTAGCAAAAGCAGCAGCCATGTCTGTCTTAAAAGAACACAGAGACATAGCCGTGTTAGTCTGGAATAGCAGTATGTAGTGGCTTCATTAAGTTTGATGTCACCCGATGCAATAAGTCATGGTATAGACCTTTCCCCATTGACCTCCTCCCGTACCACACCAAACACAATATTTAGGAATGTTTTTTGTTGTTCATAATCTTTCACACAATTAGTCTCAAAAGTGTTGCAAGATCGTTGTGGTGTCAGGGTTCACCTTCCACTCTGCTCTGCAGCCACCTTGCCACCAGAAACCAGCAGGCTATCATAGCTAAAAAGTTGAACAATAAATACGGGAAACTCATATTTTATATTGCAACAGGTGCAAGGTTGTTAGTTGTGGCTAAATGGAAGAAAAAAGAAACCCTGAAAATCCAATGTATGATTTTATGGAGTCAGATAAGTGAACCCAATTGTTAAGAAAAAAACCTCATTGGCTAATTTTAGAAAAGACTGGGAGCCAATGATAAATTATTTGAAGCTCGATTGGGGTCCAATTTTTGTGATAAGATTAAATTAAAGTTTAGAAAGAACAGAAGGGGGACAATTTTAAAAATAGTCTATAAATAATAAGAATAGAATTTAGATGATAAGTTACGATAAACATTGGACAATTGTAGATTATAGATTTAAAAATATAGAATGTAGAATTTAGTAAAAATAACTGAAGAGCATTAGAATTCACAAATAAACGATGGTTATATGTTATAGAATATAGACAGAATATAACTTTGGTGTTGGAATATTATGTATTATTGAGAATGATACCTTTCTAATATATGGTGATAAAGGCTGGATTAACAGTACCGATGTAGAGAAAGGAAGGTGTTTTGTTTGTCTGGTTTGTTCATTTTGTTTTGTTTGTTTGTTTTTATTAATAAGATCTGTTTTGAAATTTAAAAAGAAAGAAACCAGCAGGCTAAGTTACGTAAATATTCCTTATGCCGTCTCCTTGAATAAGTGAGAAGGAAAAATCCCCTCCTTTTACCTTCACCTGGAAACAGCCCCTTTAACAAAGTTTCCTCTCTGAATTTCCAAATATGAAATTGCGTTCTCTGTGTGTTTTAACGAAAGCTGTGAGCAACTGTGGTGAGTGCAATCCTGATGTGCAATCCTTAATGGCATCACCAGGGGATGTTCCTAGTCCTCAGGTTTGGGCCCATAAACCTGAGGATTTAATGGGTGAGCCTGAGATGGCAACCCTATTCTGCACAGGCTTCAGACTGTCAATTCCCAAAAGGACCCAAGCCTTGGAGACATCTCACTCACAGGGCTGTCCTGAGTCAACTCAAAGGCATCTAACAACAAATTACATAATGCCAGACAGACATTCCTCTTCATTCCAGAAACAAGAAGCAGCTGCCTCCTCAAGTATAGAAAGTTAAGAAGGGCCATGTTGGATCAGGGTGCCCCAGATGTCCTCCTTTCTTCCCAAAAAGTCCTCCATTTTGAGCAGGACTAAGCAGCAGGGTGCCCCAGATGTCCTCCTTTCTCAAACATGTCCTCTATTTTGAGCAGGACTAAGCAACAGGGTGCCCCAGATGTCCTCCCTTCCCCCTCAAAAAGTCCTCCATTTTGAGCAGGACTAAGCAGCAGGGTGCCCCAGATGTCCTCCTTTCTCAAACATGACCTCCATTTTGAGCAGGACTAAGCAACAGGGTGCCCCAGATGTCCTCCCTTCCCCCTCAAAAAATCCTCCATTTTGAGTAGGACTAAGCAGCAGGTTGCCCTAGATGTCCTCCTTTCCCCTCAAAAAGTCCTCCATTTTGAGCGTGACTAAGCAGCAGGGTGCCCCAGATGCCCTTCTGTCCCAAAAAGGTCCTCCATTTTGAGCAGGACTAAGCAGGGTGCCCCAGATGTCCTCCTTTCCCCCAAAAAAGTCCTCCATTTTGAGCATGACTAAGCTGCAGGGTGCCCCAGATGCTCTTCTTTCCCAAAGGTCCTCCATTTTGAGCAGGAGTAAGCAACAGGGATTTACACTGATATGAGTGGGGTTTTTTCAAGCTTTGCTTTGGCCATGTCCTCCATTTTTTTAGAAGGTCCTACATTTTGTGGTTAGGACACCTGGTCAGCCTGGTCAAGGGGTGCTGGGCCAAGACTTACCTAAGGTTGCTTGTCTGCAGGGCTGAATAGGGTCGAAAGCAATCCTGAAATGGCGGGGAATTCAAAAGGCTGGAGGAGGATGGAGGGATGGAGAAACTGGAAAAAGGGAGGGGAAAGGGAGGAGAAAGAGATGAGGAAGAAGAGGGAGGGAGTGAAGACAGGGCCACCAGACGTTCTCCTTTCCCTGGACATGTTCTCCCTTTCAACTTTTTGGGTGCCCCAGAGATCCTCTTTTTCCAGGACATGTCCTCCATTTCAGCCTTCCCTCCAGGAGAAGTTCCCAAATGTCCTCCATTCTGAGCAGGACTAAGAAGCATGAGTTTACATTTCTGATTTGAGTGTTGTTGGCTTTGAGCTGGCTACATCGAATCTATTTTTCCAGATTTTCCAAGTTTTGGACACTTTGTGGCAAGGCCAGAGGTCCTCAACGCAAAGGAGGCCAAGGCACCACAAAATGGAGGACACTACCATGTGTATGAAGTTTCCCTTGGGCAAGGTGATTGAGAGGGTGGTTGCCTTCCAACTCCAAGCTGTCTTGGAGGAAACTGATTATCTAGACCCATTTCAAACGGGCTTCAGGGCGGGATACGGAGTTGAGACTGCTATGGTCGCCTTAGTCAGTGATCTTCGTCTGGGCATTGACAGGGGAGACGTAACCTTGTTGGTGCTCTTGGACATCTCAGTGGCTTTCGATACCATCAACCATGGTATCCTTCTGGAACACCTGAGGGATTTAGGTATCGGAGGCACTGTGCTCCAGTGGTTCCGATCCTATCTCTCGGGAAGGTTCCAGATGGTGAGGCTGGGGGATTGTTGCTCCCGTAAAAGGGAGCTAACATCAGGCGTCCCACAGGGTACCGTTTTATCCCCCATGCTTTTTAACATTTACATGAAACCGCTGGGATAGATCATCCGGAAATATGGGGCTCGGTGTTATCAGTACGCTAATGACACCCAGATCTATCTCTCCATGCCTCCGACAGATACAGTGACTAAGGAAGGCATCTCTCCTCTGGATGCCTGCCCGGAATCAGTAATGGGCTGGATGAGGGAAAACAAACTCAGGCTGAATCCAGAGAAAACAGAGGTACTTGTGATAGGTACCCCAAGTCCAGGCAGGGAAATTTGTCATCCAGTCCTAGATGGGATTATGCTCCCCCTAAAGGACAAAGTTTGCAGTCTGGGAGTACTCTTGGATTCATCCCTACATTTGTCATCACAGGTGGATGCAATGGCCAAGAGTGCTTGGTACCAGCTCCGGCTGATACGCCAGCTGCGCCCCTGTCTGGACCAAAAGGACCTTGAAACTGTAGTGCATGCACTGGTAACCTCTCGTATAGATTTCTGCAATGCGCTCTACATGGGGCTACCTTTGTACCAGGTTCGGAAGCTTCAGTTAGTTCAAAATGCGGCAGCCAGGCTGGTCGCTGGAACATCCAGGGCAGACCATATAACCCTGGTATTAAAATCTCTTCACTGGCTGCTCATCAGCTTCAAGGCTCATTACAAAGTGTTGGTTATTACCTATAAAGCCCTACATGGCTTGGGCCTGAGCTACTTGTAAGAAAGCCTCCTCCCACACAATCCGCCCTGCACTCTTAGAACATCAGGAAAACATCTATTAGAATGTCCGAGAGGGAGATTGTCAATAACTCACAAGAGATCATATACATCGACAGCACCACACCAACTCTCTGGAACAATCTTCCTGATGAAATTCGAGTCTGCCCTACTTTGGATGCCTTCAAGAAGGCTCTGAAGACATATTTATTTCGATTAGCATACCCGTCTGATTCTCAGTAGTCACTATTCTTGATAGAATTGCACTTTATTGACTGATAGATTTTTGACTGTGTTTTTATGTATTTTAATATATGAAGATTTTGTATTTTTTTTAAACTGAATGTAATTATATTCTTGATATACACTGCTTTGATCATTGGAAAAGCAATATATAAATAAAGTTTTATTTTATTTATATTTATTTTAAAAAAGACTCCTAGAAATGTAAATCGCTGATTCTTGGTCATGCTCAAAATGGAGGACATTTTGGAATCCCTGAGAGTGTGGCCTGAGGCTGAGAGAGTGTGAGGCTGAGCGTGTGAGGAGGAAGGATCAGACCGGCAGGAGGGGGATGAAGACTACACCAGCCACACTGGCACAGTTGGAGATATATAGGCAATCCTTGCTCAGTTATAGAAACCCTCTGGGTTGACCTTGGGCGAGTCACACTCTCTCAGCCTCAGGTAAGGCAAGGGCAGATCACCCCCTTTGAACAAACCTGGCCAAAGAGGAAGGAAGGAAGAGACCTGGGAGGAGGACAGGGGACACTTAAAAAAAATTAAGCAAAAAAGCGATAGAATGGTTTAGTATCTACCTGCCTTTGCAAGTATTTGCTTTACCAATCTATCGATTTTTCTTATTTAAAAAAAGAACCCAAAAAGGCAGCACTGGAGTGTGTGTGACATTTCTGGGGAGGGATGGTACACAGCCCTCTGGCATTTGTCCCTCCCCTCAGAAAGAATCGATTCTGATCTGGCGTTCCAACTTACTGGACACGCTTCAGAATCAATTCTAATGAAAAGAACTGCAAACAAAACAAAACAAACGATCAGGATAACCTGGTGGGTTTTTTTTAATGTTTGTCCCACTTTATCCCAACTGAAATTGATCCAATAAGGATCGGAAGCGTTTTCAAGTGGGAACTAGGGTCCCCGATCAGAGATTCACTGTAAATCATACTGGGAACGACCTCTATGATTCTATGGAGTTTATCACACGTGAGGAATTTCTCTTACTTTCAAATGAAAAGAAAGTGGGGCCAGAACGCATTCATGTGAATTCGTTAGTTTAGCAAATTTACGTTAATGTGAATTGCATTCAAACTGGCTTCCCATAGCCTGAAAATAGCATGCCGTTGCCCGAATGTACGTGTGGTAGTCTATCATGCAATAACGTGAAACTCCATGATTGCGTTCGGATTGCCATTGGATTATACTTCCAATTTCCCTTGTCTGATCAACTACTATGTCTGTTCATCATGTAGAACTGAGATGACTGTACTATTAGAAGAAGCCCATTGTGATTTCTTCAGGATCTTTCATGTCACAGAAGCATTTGAAAACCATGAGAATCTTGAAAACCTACCTTTGCACTTTCTTCAATTGTCGTTCCAAGCCTTTGCTACTGCATGTCAACTGTACTCATATTTACAACTTGGGTATGAATCAAGAGAAGCCTTTTCAAACCTTTTGTTTATTTATTGTTTCCTACAACATCTGGAGAATGTTTTTAGCAACTGAAATGTTTCCATCCTGGATTTTCAGTCTCCATTGCTCCAGGACAACACAAGCAAGGAAATAAAGGTCCACACTGGGATCTAGTCTACTACTCACTTTCACCTGGTCCATGTGCCACTTCACCTTTTCTTCTCTCTGAGTTGTTGCTTCTGTGTTTAATTAAGTAAGTATGGGGAGGGTATCTTTAGCTG
>NC_056523.1:13425087-13429320 GCF_019175285.1 Sceloporus undulatus
TGGATGGGAAAAGCAAACCTTGACTGGGAGGAAGTCCCAGATTCGAAAAACAGATGTGCTAGCAACCACAGAGGCTTCCAGGAAATCCTTCTCCTCTTTTTATAACAAAATAATAATAATAATAATAATAATAATAATAATAATAATTTTGGAATTGGGAGGATGGATGGGAGGACCACAAAACAATGACCCAGGGCCACAAATGGCCCATAGCTGCCCTGCTTAATCCTCCTACTCCATAGTGGTTTGATCACTGGAGTACTATGACTTTGGAGTCCAAGGTTCGATTCTCAACTGGACCATACAAAGCCACTGGGTGATCTTTTGCAAATGTCTCTCTACATGTTATTATTATTATATCTAAATGCATCTGAGGAAGTAGATTGAAGTCTAGGCATGGGTGCGCTTTCTCTCCCTCCCTCTTTCTCTCTCTTTGGCGCGCTCCCTATCCCTCCCTCCCTCTCTTCCCCTGCACTCTTCCGTGCGCAGGTTGACCCCCAGAGAGCAGAGGAAGAGGTGGGAAACCCTCCAAAAGGGACCATGCCCTGGTTGCTGCTCCTGCTTCAGCCACAGCTCCCTGCGCGGGGTTTGGGGAAGGTGTGAGGGCAGAGGGAGCCCTGAGAGAGGAATCCAGGGAGCAAGTCCTCTTTTCTCTTTTTCTTCCCCTTCCCTTCCCTCCAAGGGCAAACTTCTCCGCTGACTCACGGGGACGTAGCTAGGATTTTAGGAAGGGGGGGGGTCCAGACTAAGGGCCACCATTATAATGGGACTTGGGGGCGGGGGGGCCGCACCCCCCACCCTTCTTTTTTTTCATGGGGGGGGGGGGGGCCCGACCCCAAGAACCCCCCCCCCCTTGGCTACGTCCCTGTGACTCAAAAACTTCCCTGCCCTGGCGTGTTTTATTTTTCCTTCCCCTGCCTCTCCTTTCCCTGAGGAACCCTTGGCAATGGGCTGAAGGGGAATAGCCCCCTCCTCTCTTCTTTTCCTTTCCTGAGGTAAACACTCCACCCTCTTTCTGTGTTGGGGATGGGGCTCTTAGCCTCTCAAAATGGTGACTCTTAGTCTGGGCCCATCTTCCCAAAATCCTAGCTATGTCCCTGTCAAAGCCTGTGTGTGTGTGTGTGTGTGTGTGTGTGTGTGTATGGGGGGGGGGGTTCCAGCAAGAGAGCAGAAATAAGTAAGAGATCCAGATCAAGAGGATAAAGCTCCTTTTTCTGCTGTGAGTTTTTGGAGACTGGTCTCCAGCCTTATGGAGACAGTGTCAGGTGGGCTTTATGGACCACATAAAAGGAGGGGAGGAGGGTCTCTCCTGAGAAAGAGGCTGGAGGGAATTCAAAGATCAGGTCTGCTGTGTCTGCATTGTAAAAGGCCACCCGACCCCCTTCACAGTTCAAGGTCACCCGGATCACCTTGAGCTCCTCCTTCAGGGTCAGAACAAGATCATCAGAGGGATCATAGGCCCTGTATGCATTTGCCCACTTCCCCATGTCCCAGATCCCTTCCTTGGGAGTATAGAAGAAGGAGTCCTTTCTTTCCACAGATTTCCTGGCCACTCCCACAGCCCATCCCTCCTCACTTCCTATAATAACATCCCAAAAATGCCTGCCTCCTGTGAATCCCTCACAGCCCAGCACATAAGGGTTTGGGTAGAATCTCTCAGGATTGTCAGGAAGATCTTGAGGTTTCTCTCTATATGTCACAGTTCGATGATCCTCAGAGAAGATGAGATGAGGATGTGCTGTCTCTGGATCCAGAGTCACCTTTGCTGTTTTGGGGATGGAAGCAGAGGAAGAAAAAGAAAGTGACATCAATGGAGAGATTGGCTTCAATATCTAAATCTAATCAAGTGACAGGTAAAGCTTCCCACAGATCTATAGAGCTGTCATGTTCTGCCTTCAGGACTAGGATTCTGGTCTCCTTGTTGTTGTTATTGTTGTTGTGAAGTCAAAGACTTTCATGGCCAGCATCCATAATATTTTGTGGGTTCAAAGAAGATATCAGCCAAAGATGCAGGCGAAATGTCAGGAATAAACTCTTCTAGAACATGGCCATATAACTCGGAAAACTCACAAAAAACTACAATTACTACTACTACTACTACTACTACTTGTGTAACACTCTCTAATCTGTTCTTCTAAGGGATTCACATGCCTCAATTATCCCACCCAACTCCATATTATTGTCCTGCATATTTCAGTGTTACTGGCTGCAGGAGATTGGTTTGCCTGAGGCAAGTACTCAAAGTCCACCAAACCTCTGAAAGCTTATGTTACAAATTCTTCTAGACAGTTTGTCTCAAATGTGGTACAAGATCCCTTTGCATACTGATATTCCAGATTATGAATTTTATTGGACACATTCCCCCCGCCCCCCATTATGGGAACGGGAAGGGGACACTTGGAGTATGACCAAGAAAAAAACAGATTTTACTGTACAGCAAAGTGTCCTCAAAAGTCCATTCCCCAGCCCCAAGCCATCCCCATTCAGTGCTGAGGGATGTTAAATGTTCAGGTTGAAAGTCTTCCAGCTGAGCAAAATGGCTCGCCTCAGCACTGAATGGGGACGGCTTGGGAATGGAATGGGGCCATTTTGAGGACACTTTGCTATGCGGTAAAATCCGTTTTTTTTCTCAGTCATGCGTGATCCCGAGTGTCCCTTTCCCATTCCCATAAGGGGGAAAAATGTGTGCATGTCACTTCACATGGTGTGTGGCACAATGGCACACCTCCTGTGCTGCATCCAGATGATGCAGTGCCAAAGGAGAGCCATATAGTCACACCACCATGGCAGGGCACAAAAAGGAGCTGCTTTTTGCTGCTCCTTTTTGCACCCTGGAAAGGCTGGATCAGGGCTGCAGTGTGAGGTTGCCACAGCCCTAATCCAGCTAGGAAAGAGGCTGTCTGTCGAGCCTCTATGTCTCTGTTGTCAGTTGTAAATTACTTTGAGTGGTGAGAGAAAATGAAATACTAATAAATCTGTATAGATTTTATTTAAACCATGGGTGCTTGTCTTTTGTTATTGTGCTATGCAGGGCATGAGGTGGGATACTTTTAAACGACTGGAATATTACAGGGATGAAGCTTGCAGATAACCCAGTGCTATTACCCAAATTCCCAGGGACGAATTGATAAACTCTACTGAAACCAGCAGAAAACTCAAGGAAGGCTTCATGTTTTCTGTGCATTTCACATTTAAAAATACACCTCTTCTTTTACCTTTTTCCTGCTGAAGTCCAGATTCCAGAGTGTCTAGAGAGAGAGAGAAAGGAAAGAAAGAGACTCAGTACTAGATGCTGATTCTAAGGGCTCATTCCTACTGGCCTATAACATAGATCAGGATGTGAATTAAGGGTGCATCATTTCCATTTGATCCCGAATCCAACCCGCATTGCTGCTGCTGAATTATCGTTCCCACTGAGATTTGAATCTGATTCGATTTATCTAGGAAAACCCGAATTATAGGTTGATAATTCGGTTTAAAAAAACAGTGGTTTTAAAGTGAGTTTTCCTGTGCCTCCGGAGTCTGATTCAGGGCAAATGAATGGGAACGAAAGGGTGTCTGATTCGGCAACCAGGAGATGGGAGGAGCAGCGCTCAAGGGGCTGGCCTGGGGGTGTCACCCTCTTTGTTCTCTTTCTGCATCGCCATCACCATTTTCTTCTATTCGCATAGCCTTTACCCGGGTGGACTGCAACCTCCCCTCTGCTCCACATTCATAGACCGATGTGTGAGGAGAGCCATTGAACACCATTTTTAACTATTTTTTTTTTCTTTTTTCTTTTTCTCTTTTTTTGCCTCTGCCTGAGCGCCTGAGCAGCAGATGGGCTTTGCAGGACATGCCCTTGATATGATTTCCCAACCCTGGTCTTTGGATGCAGCCTCTCCCCACTGAAACCCATTGCCTTCTCCTCCTTGATCCAATTTTCCAATCCTGGGCTTTGGATGCAGAGTCTCTACCCACTGAAACCCACTTGCCTTCTCCTCCTTGATCCAATTTTCCAACCCTGGGCTTTGGATGCAGAGTCTGTACCCACTGAAACCCACTGCCTTCTCCTCCTTGATCCAATTTTCCAACCCTGGGCTTTGGATGCAGAGTCTGTACCCACTGAAACCCACTGCCTTCTCCTCCTTGATCCAATTTTCCTACCCTGGGCTTTGGATGCAGAGTCTGTACCCACTGAAACCCACTGCCTTCTCCTCCTTGATCCAATTTTCCTACCCTGGGCTTTGGATG
>NC_056523.1:13429330-13431912 GCF_019175285.1 Sceloporus undulatus
CAGAGTCTGTACCCACTGAAACCCACTGCCTTCTCCTCCTTGATCCAATTTTCCAACCCTGGGCTTTGGATGCAGAGTCTGTACCCACTGAAACCCACTGCCTTCTCCTCCTTGATCCAATTTTCCAACCCTGGGCTTTGGATGCAGAGTCTCTCTCCACTGAAACCCACTGCTTTCTCCTCCTTGATCCGATTTGGCAAACACACATGCACACACATGATAGACAGATAGATAGATAGATAGATAGATAGATAGATAGATAGATAGATAGACAGATAGACAGACACAGACACACACACATATATAAACACGTGTGTGTGTGTGTGTGTGTGTGTGTGTGTGTGTGTATTTCTAAAGTAAATTATAAAGTAACAACTTTTTTAATTTACGAAAAAAACTCATCTGTAGTTCCAAACCCACTGTAGAAATAATACAGTTTGAGACCCCTTAACCTTCCCTGGCTCAGTACTAAGGAATTATGGGAACTGTTGTGTTTTTGAGACATTTATCCTCCTCTGCCAGAGAGTGCTGGTGCCATAATAAACTACCATTCCCAGGATTCCCTAGCACTGAGTTATGGCAGTTAATATGGGGAGACACAGAAGAGCCTTGGATGGGGAAGATACAGCAGAAGAGTCTTGGATGCAGCTGATTTTCATTGGCTGCCCAAAAAACAAAAACAAAAAAACAACAAAAAACCCAAGACTTGTTACGTCTGAAGCCTACGCGCTTGATTGACAGCTTGCACAAATGGCAACGGTGATCAAATTAATCTGCTTTAAAATACAGCGATTTAAAATAAATGGGAACAAAAACAGGGTCTAAATGAATCGAGGTAATTTGCCCCTTTTCTTAATGGAAACGATGGGAAACATTTTAATTATTCTCGGAACATAATCCGAATCCGAATCAATATAATCCGTTTTATCTGTCAAGTGGGAGTGCCCCCCTAAGACATCCAGCAGGAAACAACACAGTATAGCTGAGATGCTACATCCAAGAGATGTAATCTAACTTTACCCTCATGAGGTACTATGCCATTAGATAATGGCGACATTGCACAACCAATGTGCATTGTTGCATTGATGTACAATGTACAGTGTGCATACACAATCACAGTGTACAATGTGCCATGTGTGGTCTTCATAGCAGCAAGCCTATGGAAATGTTTGATGCGTAGATAAAAGGGGGCTGTAAATTGCCTAAATGGAAGGGGGAAATCTTACCTTGTTCACAGAGAGAAAGGAAGAGAAGGAAGCCAAGTCTGCCTGTATCATTGCTAGGTCTGTCTGAATGTATCACTAGATAAGACTCCTATATGATAATGTCAACCACCTCTCAGATCAAGGTGAAGACAGTTTGCTGTCTTCAGTTCATTTGCAGAAGTAAAGGAGACAAATACAAGTGCTACAATCACCATTGGACCAACATATAGGGCCACCTGTGAGATACTCC
Source organism: Sceloporus undulatus (assembly GCF_019175285.1). Taxonomy (NCBI): domain Eukaryota; kingdom Metazoa; phylum Chordata; class Lepidosauria; order Squamata; family Phrynosomatidae; genus Sceloporus; species Sceloporus undulatus. The sequence continues at coordinate 13,430,786 of NC_056523.1, forward strand.
AGCCACAAATTTTGTTCAGATTAGTCATTTTGACTGATCTGATTTTGCCACCATCAAATGGAGAAAAAACAGGAATGAAAGGGACAATGTATCATGTGAGGGACACCATAATATTTCCACCAATGAAAGCTGCCTTGAAAGGTCAGATTCCCCATCCCCTGGACTAGTCATTCATAGACACACACCTTGTTTGGAATTCCTGCTTAACAGGGTTTCCAGGTGAAAGTACAAGGCTTCTATCCCTTCAATGCTTGTGTAGAAAAGGGAATTTCAGCAGGACCTGTTTGTTACCTGATCCACTTGAAGCCTTACTGCTCAGTCATTCTCTTCTGTTAATAATACAGGGTCCTGAAGCACCAGCAAGTACAAATCAATGACCAGATCTTTAAAAATGTGGACTAATGAAGGTGTTATTCATAGTGGTGGTCCATGAACTGGTGCCAGTCCATGAGCCATTGATTACTGGTTCAAGGCAAGTTTCCAGAAAAGAAAGAACAGTAGTAATCAATGGGCACAAATATAGCACTGGTCCCTGGCACATTTGAATAAGAATATTGCTGACCCCTACATCAGATAGCCTGAGAAGCCCTGAACTAACGCTCCAGTTAGACTAAGGTAATATGCTGTTTCACTGTCCATTAGCTCTCCTGTCTTCTGGTCCTAATTTGCCAAATGTCTTGGAGTCTTTCTTTATCCTTTCATATCAATGTAACAATTTAAGATTGTTGCAGATGTTCTTTGTTACCTCTGAATTTCTTGATGACAGCCTCCAGAAAGGGATTCATGTCACAGAAGTCCCAGATCTTCCATTTCAGAGCAGGAGGAAAAGCCACAGGATTCTCAAACTTCTTCTTCTCATGCCTGGAGGAGAAAGGGAGGGGTGTCATAGAATCATAGAGTTGCCAAATCATAGAGTTCAACTCCCTGCTCAGGGCAGGATCTTCAGCTAAAATATCCTGAGAAGTTAGCTGCCCATCCTCTTTTTAAGATGTCCATAGAAAAAGACCCCACCACCTCTCTCACCATCTTTCAAGTGCAATATGTTGTTGTTATTTGCCATCAAGTCAACTTCAGCTTATGGTGATCCTATGAATGAAAGACCTCCACGATCCCTGGTTATCAACTAC
>NC_056523.1:13431937-13446100 GCF_019175285.1 Sceloporus undulatus
CCGCCCCACCGAGTTGCATTTAGAGAGGAAATCTCTCTCAAACATAATAGCATATGCCAAATGTCAAAAGACTGTGTGTCACCCTGTGTGGTGTGTGGTGTTGTATGCGTGTGTTCTCTTTGCGCGGGGGGGGGTAGGTTCCAGCCACAAGGAGAGCAGAAATAAGTAAGGATCCCGTATTTCAAGAGGATAAAGCTGCGACCTTATTTCTGCTGGAGTTTTTGGAGCTGGGTCTCCAGCCTTATGGAGACCGTGTCAGGTGTGCTTTATGCCCACCAACAAGGGAGGGCGCGACTGAGCGGTCCTCTCCTTTGACGCAAATTGATGGCTGGAGGAATTCAAGATCCAGGTCTGCTGTGTCGCATGTAATAGGCACCAGGCCCCCTTACAGCTTACAAGGTCACCGGCTCACCTTGAGCTCACTCTCAGGGATCAGACAAGATCATCAGAGGGATCAGTACGTATGACATTTGCCCACTCCACAATGTCCCAGATCCCTTCCTTGGGAGTATAAGAAGAGCATGGAGTCCTTTCTTTCACAGAATTTCATGGCACTTACCACAGCCCCATCCTCCTCCACTTCTCTACTCACATCCCAAAAGCCTGCCTCCTCTCTGTGGAATTTCCTCTTGGCCCAGCCACATAAGTGAATTGCATTAAATCTCTATGGATTAATCAGGAAGCTTTTGAGGTCTGCTCTCCAAATGCACAGTTCGATGATCCTCGAGAAGATGAGATGAGGATGTTTTGCTGTCTCTGGTCCCAGAGTCACCTTTGCTGTTTTGGGGATGGAAGCAAGAGAAACACGGAAAGTGACATCAATGGAGAGATTCGGCTTCCAATCTAAATCTATCAACGTGACAGGTAAAGCCTTCCCACGATCTCTAGCGCGTACACGTTCTGCCTTCAAGCCTAGGATCTCGGTCTCCTTGTTTTATTGTGTTGTGAAAGTCCAGACTTTCAGGCCAGCATCCATCAATTTGTCCGGTCAACGAAGACTACAGCCAAAGATGCAGCGAATGCGGAAATCAAACCCCTCAGCAACAGGCCACTAACCGGACAAACTCACAACAAAAAACCCCACAATTAACCCTACACTATACTACTCTTGTGTAACACTCTCAACTCGTCCTCTAAGGGAATCACATGCCTCAATATCCCACCCAACTCCACTATTATGTCCTGCATTTCAAGTTTACTGGCTGCAGGACGATTGTTGCCTCGAGGCGTACTCAAAGTCCACCAAACCTCTGCAAGCTTATTTTACAATTCTTTAGACCGTTTGCTCAAACTGGTCAAGATCCCTGACATACTGATATTCCAGATTAGAATTTATGGACACCTTCCCCCCGCCCCCCATATGGGACACGGGAGGACCCTTAGATGACCAAGAAAAAAACAGATTTACTGAACAAGCAAAGTGTCCTCCAAGTCCATTCCCCAGCCCCAGCCATCCCCCATTCAGTGCTGAGGGATTAACTGTTCAGGTGAAATGTCTTCCAGTGAGCAAAAACGACCCTCGCCTCAGCACCTTCATGGGACGCTTGGAAGGAAGGGGCCCTTTGCGGACACTGCTATGCGGTAAAACATCCGTTTTTCTCAGTCCAGCGTGATCCCGACGGTCCCCTTTCCCATCCCCATACGGGGGAAACATGTGTGCATGTCACTTCACCGGGTGTGGCACACCATGGCACCACCTCCTTGCCTGCCATCCGATGCTCCTCATGCCACCAGGAAGCCACATATGTCACACCCCATGCAGGGACACAAAAGGACGCTGTTTTGCTGCTCCTTTCTGCACCCTGGAAGGCGATCAGCGCGGGTGACGGGCCACAGCCCTAATCCAGCTAAGGAACAGAGGCGCTGCGAGCCTCTAGTCTCTGTGTCAGTTGTAAATAACTTGACTGGTGAGACGAAAATAAACCACCTCAATACAAATCTGTCTCGCCTTTTCTTTAAACCCCCTGGGTGCTTGTCTTTTTCTATTGGCTATGCCGGGCAGAGGTCGGATACTTTTAACCGACTGGAACTATTACAGGGCATGAGCTTGCAGATAACCAGCCGCTATTCCCCAAATTCCCCCCGGGACCGAATGATACACCTTCTGAACCAGCAGAACACTCAAGGCATGCTCAGTTTCTGTGCCATTTCACATTTAAAAAATACACCTCCTTTACCTTTTTCTTGCTGCAGTCCAGATTCCAGAGTAGTGTTATAGAGCGAGAGAGAAAGGAACGGAACGCGCACTAGATGCTGATTCTAAGACAACCAGCAGGAAACATTACAGTATAGCTGAGATCCTAAGAGATGTAATCTAACTTTTCTCATGAGGTATGCCTATTTGTGCTATGCCATTATGTAACGGAGACATTGCACAACCGATGTGCATTGTTGCATTGATGCATAATGTACAATGTGCATACACAATCAATCAGTGCACAATGTGCCATGTGTGGTCTTCATAGCACTATGCCAGTGGAAACGTTTGATGCATAGATAAAAGGGGGCTGTAAAATAACTAAATGGAAGGGGACAATCTTACCTTTTTCACACTGGAAGGAGAGAAAGGAGGAGAAGGAAGCCAAATCTGTCTGTATCATTGATAGGTCTGTCTGAATGCATCAGTAGATAAGACTGCTATATGATAATGCCAGCCACTTCTCAGATCAAGATGAAGACAGTTTGCTGTCCTCAATTCATTTGCAGAAGTAAAGGAGACAAATACAAGTACTACAGTTACCATTGGACTAACATCTAGGCCCAACTGTGAGATACCCCAGCCACAAATTTTGTTCAGATTAATCATTTTGACTGATCTGATTTTGTCACCATCAAATGGAGGAAAAACAGGAATGAAAGGGGCAATGTATCATGTGAGGGACACCATAATATTTCCACCAATGAAAGCTGCCTTGAAAGGTCAAGTTCCCCATCCCCCTGGATTAGTCATTCATAGACACACAACTTGTTTGGAATATGTGCTTAACAGGGTTACCAGGTGAGAGAAAGTACAGGGCTTCTATCCCTTCAATGGTTGTGTAGAAAAGGGAATTTCACCAGGGCTTGTTTGTTGCCTGATCCACTGGCAGCCCTCCTGTTCAGTCATTCTCTTCTGTTAATAATACAGGGCCCTGAAGCACCAGCAGGTACAAATCAATGATCAGACCTGAGGCAGCAGTGTTGATGGCCTTATTCCCTCCTGCCTCACCTGAGGTCGGGAATGAAGTGGGGGCGGCTATCCGAGTTGCGCTGGGGAATGGGAGATATGGTTGGAATGGAGTGAACACATGTTACAAAAGAAGGCGGGATCGCTGTTTGGAACTATCCCTCCTTCAGTTCCCTCTGTTTCCTGGAATGGATTGGAGAGCTTACCAACCATTCCACAGACCCTCACCCTGCTCCTCTGCAATGCCAGGTCGGTTAAAAGCAAGACCCATATCATCTATGATATTCTCCTTGGTGAGGATGCTGACCTGGCTTGCTTTACAGAGACCTGGCTGGGAGAGGATAGCGCCGTTATGTGAGCGCAGTCCCTCCCAGCCGGGTACTCTGTTAGTGAGCAGGTGAGGGGAAGTGGGCGGGGGAGAGTGGCTCTAGTTTATAAGAACAATCTGATCTTGGCTAGGATACCTGTTCGGATACACACAGCCCACTTCGAGTGTATATACCTTAACCTGAGGACCAGGGATATCTAGGGATTCTGCTAGTCTACCGACCACCCCGTTGTCTAGCAGACTCCCTAACCGAGCTGACACAGCTGGTCTCGGAGCTGCTGTTGGAGTCCCCCAGACTTTTAGTTCTGGGAGACTTCAACATTCCCCTCGAGACCAACTTAACAGGTGCGGCTTGGGAGTTCATGGAAACCATGACTAACATGGGCCTATCCCAATTGGTTGTCGGGTCCACACACTGTGCAGGTCATACACTCGATGCGGTCTTTAGTACCGAACAGGAATATCCATGGGCGGAGGTTAAAAAAACCACCGCCTAGTCATGGACGGATCATTTCCTCGTCAGGGTGGAATTAAGAGCCTCTATCCGCCCCTCCGGGGGTGGTGGACCCATTAGAATGGTCCACCCTCGGAGGCTAATGGAACCAATTGGATTCCAAAAAGCCTTGGAGGGTTTAACGATTGGAAATGCCGGTGACCCTGTCGAAGCTCTGGTTAACAATTGAAACACCGACTTTACCAGGGCTATCAACATGATCGCTCCCAAGTGTCCTTGCCAACCTACTTCAGATCGCAAACCATGGTATACATCAGAGCTCAGGCAAATGAAGCGGGTTGGACAACAACTAGAGCGCATTTGGCGAAAGACTCGACTCTTGTCTGACAAGACTTGCCATAGGAACTTTCTTTGGTCCTATCAGGAGGCAATACGTGCAGCGCAGAGACGTTTCTCCTCTGCACGTATTGCGTCTGCAGAGTCCCATCCAGCAGAGCTGTTCAAGGTAGTGAGGGAACTGACACAGGTACCCCCTGCACAGAACCCTTTACTTAACCCAACAACAGCCTGCTGTGATGCATTTAACAACTTCTTTGCAGACAAAATCTCTCAGATAAGAGCCGACTTAGACACCAGTATTGTAACAGAAACAACGGATGAGGTGTCCATCAACTCCGTTAATGAGATTATCCTGGATCAACTTCAGTCTGTGAGTATCGATGATGTGGACAAGCTCCTTGGTAGAGTGAGAAAAAGAACTTGCCCGCGCAACCCTTGCCCATCATGGCTGGCTGTCCAAGGGGGGATGCAGTAAGACAGTTTCTTATGAACATCATCAATGCATCCTTTAGGGAAGGTTATATTTCATCTTATTTAAAGGAAGCAGCTGTTAGGCCGCTTCTGAAAAAACCTTCCCTGGACCCCCTGGATATGAACAATTATAGGCCAGTCTCTTTGTTGCCATTCTTGAGCAAGGTAATCGAGAGGGCGGTTACTCTTCAACTCCAAGCTGTCTTGGATGAAACCAATTATCTAGACCCATTTCAAACTGGCTTCAGGACAGGCTTTGGGGTTGAGACTGCCATGGTTGCCTTGACCAACGATCTGCGTTTGAGCATCGACAGGGGCAGTGTGACCCTGTTGGTGCTTTTAGACCTCTCAGCGGCTTTTGACACAATAGATTATGGCATCCTCTTGGATGGCCTGAGGGGATTGGGAATTGGAGGCACTGCATTGCAGTGGTTCCATTCCTTTCTCTCGGGCAGATCCCAGAGGGTGATGCTTGGGGACAGTTGCTCCAGTAAAAGAGAGCTCACCTGTGGAGTCCCACAGGGTGCTATCCTGTCCCTGATGTTGTTCAACATTTATATGAAGCTGCTGGGTGAGATCATTTGGAGTCATGGAGCTGGGTGTTATCAGTATGCTGATGACACCCAAATCTATTTCTCCATGTCTCGTTCGTCGGTCTCGAATTCTGATGGCATCCTCTCAGTGAATGTCTTCGGGCAGTAATGGGCTGGATGAGGAAAAACAGATTGAGATTGAATCCAGACAAAACGGAGGTGCTCACAGAAGCGGCCCCGAAACCAGGAACCGGGTTGCAACGTCTGGTCCTAGACGGGGTCACACTCTCCATCAAGGACTGTGTTCGCAGTCTGGGGGTGCTCCTTGATTCGCCGCTCCTGATGTCAAATCAGGTAAATGTGACAGTCAAGAGCACTTGTTATCAGCTTCGGCGCCCTTTCCTGGAAGTAAAGGATCTTGAGACTGTTGTTCACGCGCTGGTAACCTCACGTCTAGATTTCTGTAATGCGCTCTACATGGGGCTACCCTCGTACATGGTCCGGAAACTGCAACTAGTACAGAATATGGCAGCCAGAGTAATTTCCGGAACATCTAGGAGAGACCATATTACTCCAGTTCTAAAGTCCCTCCACTGGCTGCCTATTAGTTTCCGGGCCCAGTACAAGGTGTTGGTTATCACCTTTAAAGCCCTAAATGGCTTGGGTCCAAACTATCTTTGGGACCGCCTTCTCCCCTACAATCCTCCCCGCGCACTTGGCTCCTCTGGGAGAGGCCTACTTCAGCCACAAAAATCTAGGCTCTCGGCTACCTCCCAGAGGGCATTTTCTATCATCGCCCCCAGACTGTGGTACGGCCTGCCAGATGAGATCCGTCTGCTTACATCCTTAGACAGCTTTAAAAAGGCTGTTAAGATGGATCTTTTCTGGCAGGCCTTTCCAGAATAGCCAATCTGGCCTCAGGAAACGCCCATAAAGAGATACTGCTGCTCCCGTTGATCACTGTTGTATTGATGATTGTTCTGTTGTTCTGTTGTATTGTTTTGTTGTTTGACCCTTCAGTCAGTTTTAACCTGTATGGTTTTAATTCTTTGTTAGATTTAATATCTTTTTCAGGGGGGAAGGGTACCAGGGATTTGATATGTTGTGTATTTTTAACTTGTCAGCCGCCCCAATTGTTCTCAGAGGGGTGGGATACAAATAAATATTATTATTATTATTATTATTATTGAATGTGGACTAATGCCGTGTTACTCAGTGGTGGTCCACAAACTGGTGCCAGTCCATGAACCATTGCTTACCACTTCCCAGCAAGTTTCCAGAATAGAAAGAACAGTAATAGAAATCAATGGGCACAAATATAGCACTGGTCCTGGGCACATTTGAATAAGAATATTGCTAACCCCTACATCAGATAGTCTAAGAAGCCCTGATGTAATGCCCCAATTAGACTAAGGTAATGTGCTGTTTCACTCTCCATCAGCTCTCCTAATTTGCCAAATGTCTTGGAGTCTTTCTTTACCCTTTCAGATCAATGTAACATTTAATTTCAGGTCGTTGCAGACATTCTCTGTTACCTCTGAATTTCTTCATGACACCCTCCAGAAAGGAACTGATATCACAGAAGTCCCAGATCTTCCATTTCAGAGCAGGAGGAAAAGCCACAGGATTCTCAAACATCTTCTTCTCATGCCTGGAGGAGAAAGGGAGGGTGTCATAGAATCATAGAGTTGCCAAATCATAAGAGCCCAACTCCCTGCTCAGGGCAGAATCTTCAGCTAAAAAATCTCATAGAAAAAGACCCCACCACCTCTCTCTCCATCTTTCAAGTGCAATATATTGTTATTTTCCATCAAGTCAACTTCAGCTTATGGTGATCCTATGAATGAAAGACCTCCAAGATCCCTGGTTATCAACTACCCTGCTCAGGTCTTGCAAACTCAGACTGGATGGCCCTTGTGGTCTCTTCCAACTCTATGATTCTAGAGTCACAGCTTTCTTGATTGAATCAATCCACCTGCAATGCAGACTCTGTGTTTTCCTACTGCCACCTCCTTTACCAAGGTCTTTCCCAGTAAGTCACATTGACTCATGATATGTCCAAACTTTAACAGCCTCAGCTTAGTCATCTAAAGGGAATCATCTAAAGAGACATCTGAGAGAAGCAACCACAAATAGTTTTCTGTCAAGCCACATGTGTCATATCCTGGTGCAGGTTTTCAGCATCATGGATATTTATTATGGACAGCTGAGAGGAAAGGTTTTTTGTTTTTGTTTTTGGTGAGGTGGAGTAATGAGCAAAGGAAGCCCTAGGTTGCTGGAGTTCCTCAGTATCGTAGAGGGATCAGATATGCCTTCAGAGATGTAGAAGGCAGATAGAAATGAGAAGAATGCCCTGAGTGGTGGCTCTGTTTTGAATCCTGATCCATGTGCGACAGAGATAGTACATGGAGAGAGCCATTTTACTTTCTTTTTATAATCTTTGAATATATAAAGGGTATGATCTGTCAGAAGCAAAAAAGAGTAATTGGGAACATGAACAATAGATTTCATTTTCCTCTATTTAGCTATTAACCAGTTTGTTGGGGCAGGGTGCCTAAATCAGAAGAAGGTTCTGCTATGACTTTTTTTTTACAATGCAAATTGGCAATAATGAAATTAACTAATAGAGGAACACTATTCATGGAATAGACTAGGATCTCTAGACACAGAGAGACATTTTAAGACTAAAACAATATTAAACTGTCACTTTTAGGGCAGCAAAGCTGTGGTGACCTGAGGGCCCATCCCATGAGCCTCATGAATCCCCCCCAAATAAACAAATCTCCCCAGGGGGCAGACAGGGTCAACTGAGACTGTAGGAAGGTATCCAGCTTCACATGCCTTTTTCCTGAGGCTGCAGGAAGGAATTCCAATGTTGGAGGACAGAAAAAGGAGGCATCCTGTGGATATGATAGGAAAGGCTATGGATTCTCAGGGTATCAAACGCTCCCATGCTTCTGAATAGACTTTCCAAAGTGGGAGGAAGATGTAGCGTACAAGAATTGGAGCTGAGATTCTATTGTCCTCTCACTGGAAACCAGTGGTGGGAAGAACAGAAACAGAGAGAAAAGGAAACGAGAAGAAGCTATCCATTAAAGGTGATAAAGGGGCTTTGCCACTGGTCGGTGCAACAGCATCCACATGCTGCGATACTGACCCACTCCCTCAAAAGAAGCCACTCTAATCAGCTTCTTTTTAGGAGTGTCACAGGTGCGCTCATGTGCTATGATGATGCCCCTTCCGCGAAGCACCGTTCATCATGGTGCACCCCATGTAAACAGGGGTGTGCCAACATGGTGCACGGGCCCTGATAGTAGGGCTGGGCCCATGTGGGCACCCAGCCCTACCGACTACCGAGCCCTACGTTTGGGCCCAGGCCAGCGCAAAGCGCCCATCTGTATCAGCCCAAAGCGTCCACACAATATCTTCCCTGCTGGGCCCAGGAAAAGGTGGTTCTTCTGCCTTTGGTTCTTCTGTCTCTCACTCTTCCACAGGATCACTCTATGTCTGAGAGGAGACAGATGAAAAAATTGCAAAATGATAGCTTAAAGATTCTTGCAAATTGGTCTAAAGAAGCATGAGCTGTCGTGATACAGCTCTGAGGGTTTTGCTACTAGGTGTTGTTCCTCACCCACTCTTTCCATTCTTTCTTGGATCTTTGGAGTGTTTGTGTTTTTTAAAAAAATTCAGAATATAGTTTGGTATGAAGGGCAAAATGTTCTCTCTGAATTTTTAATTTTTAGAAGGAGTCATAGCCCCAAAGTGCTATTTCAATGGTGCACTACAGCACTAGAAGTAAAAAGGGAACACAGTCTTTCCAAATGTCTTGGAATTAAAGAGAACCCAATTTGACAGCAGGAATAAAATGTTGAGAGAGATAGTCCAGCACAACAAAAATGTCATTTTATTGTTTTTAAAAACTCTGAGAACTGCAACAACAAATGCCATAACCTTCTGACACTTTTGCCCCATCTGAAGCAACCTTACTATGCATTTTGTTATGACAAACTGGATACTTCAAAACTAAACCACAAATTGTTGGAAATGAATGTAAAACCTCTATATGATGTGGATTATTTTAATAATTAGCCATACTGGTTTTACATTGTTACAAACGGTTTAATTTCGAATAGTTCATAGTTCATTGATGAAAAACCTACAGGAACTTGAAATAATGAATATATAAAGCCAAATTATATTAGAGGCTTTGCAAGCACTTTTGGGATGCTTCCTTATTTCTTTGGTAATTATTGCAGTGAAAATATAAGGATTAAGTCAGAGAAGAACTTTCAGAAATGTTTCATAGGCTAGAAGGAATCCTCTAACAATTGGAAAAAGTGAATATTACAGCACCATGTGGTGTAATGGTTTGAGTGTTGGACTAGGAGTCACAAAGATCATGGTTTAAAAGCCTGCTCAGCCATGAAAACCCACTGGGTGACCTTGGGTAAGTCTCACTCTTCCAGCCTCAGAAGAAGGCGATGGCATCCCTTTCTGAACCAATCTTGCCAAGAAAGCTCAGTGATAGATTTGTCTTAGGGTCACTATAAATGGGAAATAAGTTGAAGGCACATAACAACAACAACAACAACAACAACAGTGACCCAAGAGGACCCATGTTTTGATTGGTCAGATTTTGGAGGTGATGGAGTCACTTTGGTTCTCTCTCCATGAGACTGGAATGGCGTGTTTCACTTACAAATCAGAGCTTTTGTGGGAGAGTTAGAAAAGATTAACTTACCCTTGTAAGAAGCTTCCAATATCCTGTAAACGAAAAAGAGAAAAAAAGAAACAACAGTAGAGGCATTTGCATGGAAACCTCTCTCATTGGTCTTAAGTAGCATTTCCAACTATATGAAATAATTGAAAGGAGCCTAGGACATGTCTACTTGAACTGTTTGCAGTGGTTCCCCCCTCCGCTTTGCATCGCCCTTTCCAGATGACACAGAGCCAAAGACCTGATTCAACAGCAGACTCTTCACAACAAATCTGGGTGAATCCTCACTTAACATGAATTTAAAAGGCTCACCTTCTGCTCCAGGTCTTCCTAGAAAATCCAGATTTTCCATGCCAATTCTAGGAGCTGTCTACACTGTGCTGCCCATTGCCCCTGCCTGCTTGGAAGAGAAATTGGTTGCTGCAAGTATTAATGCTTTATCTTTCAATATGTTTTTAGTTATCACTATAGTTTTAAAATTGTTAATTTTGAATCCTGCAACCTCTCCATATTCCTTTAAAACTTTCATTAATATTCCAATGCTTTCTGGTGGGTCATCGAGAGTGATTACTAAATCATCTGCATATAGCCATAATTTATAGGTCTGGTTTTTAATGTACACATTATCTCTGAGTCAATATTTCCAGTGATAATATAAATAATCGTGGAGATAAGGGACAGCCTTTCCTTGCACCTTCAAGTAGTTTTGCTAATGAAATCAAAAATGTCTTTCAGTTACTTTTGTATACAAAAAGGTAAAGGTAGTTCCTTGACATGAATGTCTCTAGTCATAACCGCCTGTAGGGGGCGTTGCTCATCTCAATTTCTAAGCTGAAGAGTCAGCGTTGTCCGAAGACTGCTCTGGTGGTCATGTGGCCAGCCTGACTGACCAAACGTTGCTACCTTCCCACTGAGAAATGGTACCTATCTACTTGCATTTGCATGCTTTTGAACCACTTGGCAGAAGCTGGGACTAGTAACAGGAGCTCTTTATACAGCACTCGGGCCTTGAACTGCCAACCTGCCAATCTTGCACTCAACAAAGTCAGTGTCTTAACCACTTGAGCCACCGCATAGACCTCTTCAAAATAGAAAAGAACACAAAATGCCTAGGAGCGGAGATTACAAAAACAAAAAAACCCAAACCCCTCTGAACTGTTTGGTAACAATTATACCAAAAGTGGAAAGAGATACAGCATGATCTCAAAAAATGGAGCCCTGATTATGCAAAATACTTTCTTGTTGTGCATTGCCAACATGAAGCGTTATATAAAAGAGAAACGATCAAGAGATTATATTGAGCAATAGATTAAAGGAAAATTGGTATAAAATGTTTCACATATGGCACCTGACACCAGCCAAACTAGCAATGATTTATAAAACCCAAAACAGGGAACAACTAACATTGGGACATTTAATCATACTTGGCAGTCCTGTGAAAAAGTTAAGATGTTCTGGGTCCAAATTAATAAATTAATGTCCAGAATTACATTTGTTAAATATGATAGACGGAAATATGAAAAGAAGTATGAAAGACTGGTTCTATACATGGTGAAAGAAGCCAGACTCACACAGAGAAATGAAAGGATTCAAGCTTTTATCTTTCTAAATAGATTAGAGTAATAGTTTTGAGAGGTTTTTTTTTTAAATTTTGTTTGTTCTGTAATTAATATTTGCCACCTTTTATTTTAAGTATAGCCTCCCCCGCCAGCCATCTCCCAGGACTGTTTCTCATTCTGCACTTTCTTAAATTCTTCCTGTTTCTGTATAAAGAAGCCGTGCACAACTTCAAATTGCAACCCTACGTCCATACAATCAAAGAGTTGGAAGAGACCACAAGGGCCATCCAGTCCAACCCACTGTCATGCAGGAACTCTCAATCAGAGCATTCCCGACAGATGGTTATCCAGCCTCTGCTTGAAGACCTCCAAGGACGGAGACCACTACACTCCGAGGGAGTGTGTTCCACTGTCAAACAGCCCTTACTGTCAGGAAGTTCCTCCTAATGTTGAGGTGGAATCTCTTTTCCTGGAGCTTGCATCCATTACTCCAGGTTCAGTTCTATGGAGCAGCAGAAAACAAACTTTCTCCTTCCTCAATATGACATCCCTTCAAATATTTAAACAGGGTTATCATATCACCTCTTAACCTTCTCTTCTCCAGGCTAAATATCCCCAGCTTCCAAAGTCATTCTCATAGGGCATGGTTTCCTGACCCTTCACCATTTTAGTTGCTCTCCTTTGTACATGCTCCAGTTTCTCAATGTCCTTTTCTAAAATTGTGGTGCCCAGAACCGGACACAATATTCCAGGTGGAGCCTGACCAGAGCAGAATAGAATGGGACTATTACTTCCAATGATCTAGACACTATACCTCTATTGATGCAGCTTAGAATCATATTGGCCTTGTTAGCTGCTGCATTGCACTGTTGACTCATGTTCAACTTATGGTCTACTTAGACTCCCCGAACCCTTTAACACGTAGTTTCATTCAGCCAGGTGTCCCTCATCCTATATCTGTGCATTTCATGTTTCTGCCCTAAGAGTAGTACTTTACATTTCTCCATGTTGAATTTCATTTTGTTAGCTATCCTGGTCATTTTGAACTTTGATCCTGTCCTCTGGGATATTGCCTACTCCTCCTAATTTATTCAACTCTAAGATTATATAAATCCAAGGAAGCATTAAATGTTTGAATGAAATCTCAATATTTTTGTATTTTCATGTTCAAAGGTACCATCATACCACGTTATTTCCTAAAAGTAATGTTTTGGGGAGTAAGACATTACATCCACATCCTGGACAAGATGGAAGCTGTGCTAACAGCAGTAGAACAGTATTGTTTGGGGGAAGTTTAAACTAGGGGCTCCCTGCCTCGAGTCAGACATGGTATCCTCTGCTCTGACCCTTCAGGACCAGGATTTACCTGGAGGAGTTCACTTGCCGGCTGCTGATGCCTCTCCTTCATCTCCCAGATGAGACCCTCAAGAGAGGAGAGTTCCTCTGAAAGGATGGCCAGATGTTCCTCCCTTTTGGCTGAAATCTCCTTCTCTGTCTCTTCCATCTGGGCCAGCAGAAGCTTCTCTTTTTCTTCTAGAAACTGGCGCATTCGTCTGAATGCAAGTACAGTCTTTTCCTTCTCTGTTTTTGTTTGCTTCTAAAATAAAGAAAAGGAGAAACAGGAGTGAAAGATAGGGAGAAACTGTCTTTGGAGTATCAGGAGGGAAATCTCCAGCATTCCCTTGGAAGAGACTTGTGTATCATCCCACAGAAAGTGTCAGTATTCATCAGTGAAAGAGCTTCATAAAGACTTGTAAGAGCCCACTGCTTCAAATGGTAGTTTTTTTTTAAAAAAAGATTTCTCCATTGTGTGTCTAGTTTATCCATTTATTCAATCAAGACTACAGTACTTTCCCACTTCTCAGCAGCAATGTCACTTACAATCAAACCTTGGCTTTCCTCTTCTGTCTTTGCTTTGAATGCCAAAATTTTCTCTCTCTCCTTCTCCAGAGTCTTCATCAAATTCAAAATTAGATCCTGAAAAGAAAAACAAAGTCCCTGTTCACTTCTTTTGTTCAGTGTTTCGAATGGTTTCAGATGAGACTTCTATCAGGCCATCACTACACCTCACCATCTGAATTTTATGGGAATTTTGGACAGTGGTGACCCATTTTTGCAGCCCTCTCCTCTTTTGTTAATGCTGTTTCCACAATTTTCTTTACCAAAGAAAACTCATAAAAATCCCCTCCAGACACCAAAAATGTCTCTGAAAGTCCCAGGTTTTGTTCCTGTACAAATCCATCTTACTTTGGAGATTCCCATGACATTTTCTTCATCCTAGAATTTTCATTTGAGTTTTTGGTTAATATGTTCTCTCTAGGAATCTCTAGGTCCTCGAGCACAACTCTGCCAGAAGTTGACCATAGAGTTGTGCTGGATAACCTAGAAGTTCCTAGAGAAAGCACGTCTCTAGGCATTTTTGCTCCTCCAGCATGATTTTTTCATCAACCTCTGGCAGATGTTGACCATAGAGTTGCTTAGAGGTTCCTAGAGAGGGGTTCTCTCAGGTAAAAAGAACGGTTTTTTATTAGTGTTTTTTCCACATTCACAGGGACCCTTCACCAATAACTCAAACGAATGTGGAGGGAACACTGTG
>NC_056523.1:13446110-13454805 GCF_019175285.1 Sceloporus undulatus
ATCATCATCATCATCATCATCATCATCATCATCATCATCATCATCATCATTTTTATTCTGCTTTTCTCCCTCAATTGGGACTCAAAGCAGCTTACAAACTATTCCCAATGATGCCAACCATAGTAGTAAAATCTGATGATCCAAAGTGTCAAAGGCAGCCGAGAGATCCAATAGAATCAGCACCAATGTTTGCTCCTGAGCTTTTGCCACTAAAATATCATTTATTACTTGAGTCAGAGCTAGTCCTGTGGAATTATGTGTCTAAAACTCAGATGGAAATGGATTTTTAAAAATGTGTAAAGCATTAGTTGACAAAGGGCCACTTTCTCCAAAACTTTATAGAGAAATGGAACTAGAGACACAGAATGATAGTTAACACAAAGTGAAGGATCAAGGGATGTAACTTTAATAAAGGGCCCATGACAGCATGCCTAAAGCAGCCTGGTTCATCATGGGCTCATTCCCACTTACATTTAAACTGCTTTCCAGATTGCCTTTGTTCTGTCTTGGTTAATCGAGTCCAAAAGGTCCGTCATTCCCACTATGAAAGCGGATCTTACTTAGCTTACTTGCTGTTCACCGCTATGATCTTTGGAATAGCGGTATATAAATAAAACAAATTATTATTATTATTATTATTATTATTATTATTATTATTATTATTATCTTTTAATTATCCCCTTGAAATAGCTTCTTTATTGGCATGATTGTCATCCTCACTAGTTTGCACTGCTTCAAAATGTACGTTAATCATCTGTGTGTCATCATTGACGTAAGCATTAGCCTGGGCAGCCCGAACTCAATCTCTCTCTCTCTCTCTCTCTCTCTATACACACACACACCACACAACACACAACACACAATAAATTGATAGAAGATTCAGTTCAGTGGTTTGCACTACTTGTCTCACTATGACCTGCCGTCAGATTGTGGTAATTTCAATAGTTGTGAAATCAGTGAATCACATCTTCTATCAATTTACTTTAAAAAAAAATAAATAATGTGCCCATAGGTCACACCACAAGCGCAAAGGCAGCGCTGACAGAGGGGGGGAAATGGTAGATGTACCAAAAAACTGAGGAGGGATGGCAAACACCCCTCTGCCAGTAGTCCTTTCCAGAAGATGCAGTTAGATCCGTGCGTTACCACTTGTTGAACATGCTCAGAATCGACTCTTTACAAAAGACTGCTAGGGAAACCAGTGTCAGGAAAATTGGTGGTTTTTTTTTTTTTTTTGCATTGCCTTGCTTTAATTATGACATAAAGTGATCAAAGTAGGATTAGAAACAGGTTTCAAATGGGGACACAAACAGATCATATAACCTGATCAGCGATTCGCTTTAAATCATAGTGGAAATGCACCCCATGTGGGTTATACAGTGCGCCCGCACTTATGCTGAAGCGTGTGGCAAATAAATGAATGGTGTGCACACTCTTCATGAGGCTTGAGCATACACACTTTTTGCCTTACATGGGGGGGTGGGTCCGTAACCGGATCCCCACAAGGTAAGGGCTCACTGTATAAGGCAGAAAACAAAGACCGAACGCTAAAAAGAAAAGAAGGCAAACAGTCAATAGGGCAGGAAGTGGCGGCATCTTAATAGGGACAAAATTGGAATTTGCCCCTGATAAAGACCATAGGAGTTATCAGACTCAAGTTTTGGACCCTGAAATTGCGCTAAGGACAGTGTAAAGAACGTTGCGAAATGATGTTTGGCAATGTCTTACCACATTGCTTGCTTTTCATCATTCCCCAGTAACGTTATGTTCAGCGCTACAATTGCACAAAGTTGTGATTTGCATGACGCGAAACCATGCATAGCGGAACTGTCTACTACACCACGCCTCCTTGTTTCTTTCGAGCATTCGCCTCAAATACTTGCGATGCCCTTGGAGGCTTTGGTGGCATCGTGACCTTTGTGCTTCCAGGGGAGCGAGGGGTTCCCTCCCATCTCTTGGGTCTATTTAGCGGAGGGAGGGGGAGAAGGAAAGAGCCCAAAGGAACAAGGGGACTCGGATTGCAACAGGTGACAGAAGGCAAAGGGCAAATCAGGGTGGCTTTTGGACTGCAAATGCAGTAGTATTTCCCCCTTATTATTTTTATATTAAATATAGACACCCCGTCTTTATTTTATTATTTTTTCATTCTTTATTATTATAAATATATACAAAATGAGCGCATGTTTTGTTGTTTTTGCTGAGGATGTGGTGTGTGTGTGTGTGTGTGTGTGTGTGTATTGCCCTTTGCAACAGATCCCTTTGCTGGAAGTCAGCTAATTAAAAGTGAAAGGAACAATGACAAGGGCACTTTTTCCTTGGAGAATCCATGCTAAAATGCGAATGTTACAATCGAATGTTAACATTTGTGCTTTTGTCAGATTAGGCAATTGGCAAAACGATAGATGCTTTTGGCAAGGAATCAGGGACACGCTCTGAATTGCTTAAAAGTCATAAAAGAAATGCCATGACAATCGCTACCTTTTCTGGCATTTATGGTGACGAATTTATTATTTTATAATATATTACATTGCAAGAGGCATTCTGGGGTGGCAAGGAGTGGGGTACAGGATCTTATTTTTTATTATTAATATATACATCCCTTCTTTATTTTATTATTTTTCATTATTTTATTAAATATATACACCCGGGCTGAGTTTTAGTTATTCTTCATTATTTTTTTATTAAAATAGACACCCGTCTTTGATTTTTAGTTATTTTTTCAAATAAATCACTCGCGTTGGCAGGTTCCCTTTTTCTCTCAGTGCTGCTGCTCTTGGATAACCTTTGGGGTCCCTGACATTGGCCAGCCTCCTCATTGATTCATGGCAGGGCAGAGGATGGGGCTGGAATGAGACCCTTAGGGGCCCCTGACATTTGCAGCCTCCTAGGTGTTCTTGCAGGGCAGAGGAATGGGGCTAGAAGGGATGACCTTTGGGGTCCTGACATTTGCAGACTCCTAGGTGTTCATGCAGGGCAGGAATGGGGTGAATGGAATGGCCCTTAGGGGCCCTGACATTTGGCAGCCGCCTCAGTGTTCTTGCAGGGCGAGGAATGGGGCTGGAATGATGACCCTTAGGCCCCCTGACATTTGAGCCGCCTCTGGGGTCTTGCAGGGCAGAGGAATGGGCTGGAATGGATGACCCTTAGGGGCCCTGACATTTGCAGCCTCCTAGGTGTTCTTGCAGGGCAGAGGAATGGGCTAGAATGGATGATCCTTTGGGGTCCCTGACATTTGCAGCCTCTTGGTGTCATGCAGGCAGAGGAATGGGGCTGAAATGGATGGCCCTGTAGGGGCCCTGACATTTGCAGCCTCTGGTGTTTCTTGCAGGCAGAGGAATGGGGCTGGAATGGATGTCCTTAGGGCCCCCTGACATTTGCAGCCTCCTAGGTGTTTTCTTGCAGGGCAGAGGAATGGGGCTAGAAGGGATGATCCTTTGGGGTCCCTGACATTGCAGCTCTTTGGGTCATGCAGGGCGGAGGAATGGGGCTGAAATGGATGACCCTTAGGGGCCCCTACCAGGGATGTAGCCAGGGGGGATCTGGGGGTCCGGACCCCCCCCTTCCATTAGAAAAATGAATGGTGTGGTGCTGCGGCGCCGCCACACTCAAGCCCCTTATAAGGGTGGCACTTAGTTCTGGACCCCCCCCTTCCAAAAATCCAGCTACGTCCCTGCTGAACATTGCAGCCTCCTCGGTGTTCTTGCAGGGCAAGAGAATGGGGCTGGAATGGATGTACCCTTAGGGACCCTTAAAGTTTCAGCCTCCTTGGGTTCATGCAGGAGAGGAATGGGGCTGGAATGGATGACCTTAGGGGCCCCTTAAATTTGCAGCCCTCGGTGTTCATGCAGGGCAGAGGAATGGGGTGGAATGGATGACCCGTAGGGGCCCCTGACATTTGCAGCCTCCTCGTGTTTTCTTGCAGGGCAGAGGAAATGGGGCTGGAATGGATGACCGTTAGGGCCCTCTAATTTGCAGCCCCTCGGTGTTCATGCAGGGCAGAGAATGGGACTGTAATGGATGACTGTTAGGGGCCTCTAAATTTGCAGCCCCTCGGTGTTCATGCAGGACAGAGGAATGGGGCTGGAATGGATCCCTAGGGGACCCGACATTTGCAGCCTCCTAGGTGTTCTTGCAGGGCAGGAGGAATGGGGCTGGAATGGATGACCATTAGGGCGGCCCCTAAAATTTGCAGCCTCCTCGGTGTTCTTGCAGAGGCAGAGGAATGGGGCTGGAATGGATGATCCTTAAGAAACCTTAAATTGCAGCCTCCTGGTGTCATGCAGGGCAGAGGAATGGGGCTGTAATGGAGACCGTTAGGGGCCCCTTAAAGTTTGCAGCTCCTCGGGTCATGCAAGGCAGAGGAATGGGGCTGGATGGATGACCGTTAGGGCCCCTTAAATGTGCAGCCTCCTCGGTGTTCATGCAAGGCAGAGGAATGGGGCTGGAATGGATGACCGTTAGGGCCCCTGACATGCAGCCTCCTCGTGTGTCATGCAGGGCAGAGAATGGGGCTGGAATGATGACCGTTAGGGACCCCTGACATTTGCAGCCTCCTCGGTGTTGATGCAGGAAGAGCGACCCCCCCCTCCCCGGGGTTGTCCTGAAAAAGGAAGCCACCGGAAGGGAATGGGGTGAAAAAGCAGCCTGCGTTCATGGGAACTGTTGCAATCAGTAAGTTTTGTGTTGCATTGCGCTGCTGCCTACCACACCAAACCATTTTGCAACACATTCGCAAGGATAACGGGAGGCAATGGCGTCTGGAAGAACATAGCACTTTCACGTTATTGCGCAACATTGGTGAAGCTAACATTGCGCGATAGGCAGGGAAAATTGCCAAAAACACGCGTCTGATAAACTCCATAGTCTGACCTAAAGGTTGTGGTAAACCAGCTGAAGGCAAAGGTGGAGGAATACCATCCATAAAAAACTGATTTAATAACAAGTAGGCCACCTTGTGGTCAAAGAAAGAGGGTAAGTCACTTGCAGTGAGATCTTGGACAGTAGGTTTTGTATCCAGCAACGGTCTCAGGTCTCAGGTTTTGTCCTAAAAATCTCACAGCCTGGGGCTTGTATGGGGATGTGGGTGTGTGTTGAGTTAGATCAAACCTTGCTGGGGGGCTGTCCCCCTTTCCCTCCTCCTACCTTGTATGCTTCCGAGGCCTCCTCCAGAGGAATCACCTTGTGGTTTTCATGCTCCTTTGACTTGTCACACACCAGACAGATGGAAGTTTCATGGTCCTTGCAGAAGAGCTTGAGGGGCTCCTGGTGTTTCTCACAGACTCTCTCCTTGCCTTCTGCTCTCGTAGTCCCCTGAAGGCTGAGTTTCTTGGTGATTTCTACAAGGTTGGCTAACTGCCGATTTGGCCTGAGTTTCCTTTGCAGAACTTTTTCTCTGCACTGAGGGCAGGAGATCTCCACATTCCCCGACTCCCTCCACCACTGGGTCAGGCACGCTTGGCAGAAATTGTGCCCACATTCTATGGTCACAGGATCCTTGAAATACTCCAGGCAAATTGAACAAGTGGTTTCCTCCTGGAGGGGATCCCTAGCAGCAGCAGCAGAAGCAGCCATGTCCAGCTTAGAAAGAGCACTGTTACTTTCACTTTCTTTGCAAGCAATGAAAGAGCATTTCCTTTCCTGTAAATGGTTCACTCCACATGATGGCATCAGCCTCGGACAAAGGGGAAACAAGTGGGTGGAATATTTTCTAGATAAAGAACATTCATTTTTAAAATTAAGGCCTGGAATTTTGTAATACTATGACATTATTTTTATTTGTATTGATTTAAAACATTTGTCTTTTGCCTTTCAATCTGCCAGAGACTCCAAGGCCACATGCATAGTGTGTTATGTTCAAGCATATTTTACTCCTGCCTTTAAATGCCTTTCAGAACCAACGAATAACTCATAACATTTTAATCCAGGCTTGCCAGACATCAGGGTCTGGCGCTGAGTTTCCAGTTTTCATGGGTCATCTCCAAACAGATGAGGGGGGCCAATTTTCCAGTTTTGGAGGGCTCAGCTTGAGGCAAGAAGAAAGAACTGCCTGCAAATCTCCTGCTCAGCTAATAAAGCTGAAGCTGGGTACAATTTCCTTGGCTGTAGCAAGGTGAAAAGACTTTGGGTGTGTCTGTGTTTTTATGGAGTTGCTTAGTGATCTTCCTCCTTTCCTATTAAAGTTGAATCTTGGTACAGTTTGCAAGGTTTATTTCATCTACTGCTACAATTTGAAAACACTTGGGGGAGGGTAAAATCTTCGAAGTTACTTAGTGGCTGAACAGACCTCCCATAAGGGGTGGCCTGCAGCCGCATCTTTCATCATCAGATTGGGGCTGCAGCAACTACATGCAGCAGCCCTGATCTGGCATTCTGTGGCACAAAAAAAGGAGCCACAAAAAGCAGCTCCTTTTTGCACTGCGGAAAGGGCACCCTAACCGCAGCGGAGGCCACTTCTTCAGCGCCGCATGTGTAAGCACTGCACCAAAGATGTGGCGTGATACCGCCCGCTGTCTGATCAGGCGGGTGTCATGTGGGCGGCGTGGGGGGTTGTGTCCAGCATGCATACGCTATGCCCCTACTCCACCTTGAGACTTGCTTATTATGCCAGTCTATTCAACCTCATAGGAGTTTTTTTTACACAGGAGGGATGTATCACCATCCCGAAAGAAGAAGAAAGTGAGGCCAATTCAGAAATGCATGTAATTACATACAAGCTCATCACACACAAACAAGAACAGCATCCATCCAAAAGTGAATGCAGTGCATATGTGAATGAATTCAATTCATTACCAATCTGCTTTCTATTGCGAATTTACATGATTGCGCCTGCGAAGCAAGAACAGAATCGTGTTTGGACGATTTTGCAGTACTGGTCCCAAGGAACACCCCCCTGCCGAGTTGGAGGTGGCTAAAATTGAGGAGGTGATAGGAGATATGCTGAGCCTCCTCTAATTCCTCCAAAAACAGCTCCAAAATAACTGGACAGCCAGTGAGTAGGAAGGGAAATCGCAAGAGGGAAAAGTGCAGCAAAGGATCTTGGGAATTGTAGTCTGTTTCAACTATTTCCTGACAGAGCATTAAATTGAGCTTTTGTGTTGCTGCTAGGTGCCTTCAGGTCGTTTCGGACTTATTTCAGACTCTATCATGGGGTTTTCTGGGCAAGATTTCTTCAGAGGGGGTTTGCCTTCACTTATCCCCCCTTCGGTCTTTCCTCCCAAACAGCTGTTTTCTTTTAGGAAGGCAGGGAGGGGAAATCACAACAAAGGATGATGAGTGTTGTAGTGTGCTTCTAATGAAGGCAATCCAAGGCCGTCCTAGAGATGCATTCCATACCAGGCAAAAACGAATTGACTGCACATTTGGAGTGGAACAGGATTTATAAATTCAGTGTTTCTCCAAATGTACCTATTCCTGGGATGACTGGAGATTGTGTTTGCAATGCCTTCCAAATGCGTTTGGCGTCGTTTGATATTCTTTTGTGAAATTATGCTAAATAGCAGGGATGGCCTCGGATTCAACCTCAGATAACCTTCCAATTTTCGTCATGTGAAATAGGCCATAGTTACTGTACCTTCCTTCTTTCATCCCAGGGCTCACCTTCCACTCTGCTCCATAGCCACCGTTTGCCTAGAAGCCAGTAGGCTGAGTTAAATATTCCTTGTTCCATCTCCTTAAGTAAGTTAGAAGGAAAATCACCTCATTTTACCTGAACCTGGAAACAGCCCTTTTAATGAAGATTTCTCTCTCTTTTTCCAAATATTGTGTTCTCTGTGTGTTTTAATTACAAACTGTAAGCAACTGTGGTCAAAAATAACATTGGAGTACTGTACCAGGACATGGGACGGAGGGCTCCAACAATGAAATCCCAGGAATTCATTTATAATTTTTAATCCTGCTTTAAGCAAGGAGAAGAAGGAAATCTGCTGAGAGTTGACTAGGCTGAGTACGTTTTCAAAGGTCACCTCCTTGAACAAGGTGCCAATAAATAGATATTATGCAGCAATTTTCAATTCTCCTCCTTAATTTTAATGGATTAAAATAAAATAAAAAAACTAAAGAAGGGGAAATTTGTCTTGCAACCAGGTAGCTGGAACTCTTTCTTCTACACAACCAGGAGTCCTCTTCATTTTTCACTCTGGCAACTCTACTTGGTGAAGTGTGAGAGCTCCCGGGCAGAGAGTTCATATACCACATGAAACTCCAAATGCCATCACTCCCTGGGCCTTGCAGTTCAAGTGATATCTGAGTACTATTACTGTGTAGAGTGAGAAAAGATCCACATCTGTATGCACCCAACAATCCACCTTCCCCATCTCTCTTCAGATATTGCAGGGGGAGCAAAGGGTTGCCAGATCTCAGGGCCCTGTCCTGACTAGTCTCCACTTTTAATGGTTCATCTTCAGGCAGGAGACTGGGGTGCAGACTCTCTGGTTTTGATGGACTCAGATGCAGCCAAGAGGAAAGGGCTTCGTGCAAATCCCTAACTCAGCTACACCAGTTTCATACAATTTGTAATGCTGGATTTGTCTGTGCAACTTGCAAAGAGTCTTGGTGTATGCGTGCATCTATGTATTTACTTTTTTGCTCCGGCCTTCCCATTTGTTGTGGTGCCAGATCTTACCCTCCGCCATGCTTTGTATCCATCTTCCAGTTAGAACCAAATAGGAGATATTCCTTATCCCATTTCCCTAAAGAA
>NC_056523.1:13454905-13456413 GCF_019175285.1 Sceloporus undulatus
TTCTTTAGGGAAATGGGATAAGGAATATCTCCTATTTGGTTCTAACTAGAAGATGGATACAAAGCATGGCGGAGGGTAAGATCTGGCACCACAACAAATGGGAAGGCCGGAGCAAAAGCTAAATAAATACATAGATGCACGCATACACCAAGACTCTTTGCAAGTTGCACAGACAAATCCAGCATTACAAATTGTATGAAACTGGTGTAGATGAGTTAGGGATTTGCACGAAGCCCTTTCCTCTTGGCTGCATCTGAGTCCATTAAAACCAGAGAGTCTGCACCCCAGTCTCCTGCCTGAAGTTGAACTATTAAAAGTGGAGACTAGTCAGGAAAGGGCCCTGAGATCTGGCAACCCTGTTCTCCACCTGTAATATCTAAGGAGAGATGGGGAAGGTGGATTGTTGGGGGCACACAGATGTGGATCTTTTCTCACTCTACACATAGTAATAGGATTCAGATATCACTTCAACTGCAATGCCCAGGGAGTGATGGGATTTGGAGTTTCATGAGGTATTTGGAACTCTCTGCCAGAGAGCTCTCACATTTCACCAAGTAGAGATGCCAGCGTGAAACACAGAGAGGGCTCCTGTACATTTAATGGTTGTGTAGAAGAAAGAGTTCAAGCAGGTGTTGCTTGATACCTAGTTGCGTGACAACTTTCCCCTTCTTTGGTTTTATAAATTTTATTTTACCAGGAAAGAATCCATTAAGGAGGAGAATTGAAAATTGCTCCAAAATATCTATTTATTGGCATCTTGTTCAAATAGGTGATCTTTGAAAACGTACTCAGCCTAGTCAACTCTCTCAGCAGATTTCTTTCTTCTCCTTGCTTAAAGCAGGATTAAAAATTATAAATGAATTCCTGGGATTTCCTTGTTGGGGTTCACGGCCCCATGTCCTGGTACAGTTCTCCAATGTTATTTTTGATCATGTTATCTGAAATCATGGTCTTGTTGTATGTTGCTCATGGCTTAACTTACATATCCTTTTCAGCAGAAAAAAACAAACTAGAATCTGCTCAGAGCTCAAAAGCTCATATGTGCAGTTCTATTTTATTATTTTTGCCTGAAGACCCGCAATACCTACCTTCTATATCTCCCTAAACTGCACCTCACCTATTGACCATTAACCTTTCTGCCTGGAACTTTAGAATGTAGGGTTTTTATCATAGAGGTAGTAGCAATTCCTTTAAATCTGTGTATAACAAGTATGACTAAAAGGAAAGATGAGTGGCAACCAATTCTTGATTTTTGGTAAAAGAAATTGGGTCTTTGGTATAATAATATATGGGGATATTCTTGCTTATGAATACTAAGATAACATAGAGGCTGAGGATTTTGGACTCTAGAATGTATTAAATCAAGAGGAGTTGATGTTGAAGAGAAAACAAGAAAGAAAGAGGAATAATAGAGACTTAGGGCTCATTCACACTGAAGGCATTGCTCTGGAAGGAACTGGGCAAATTCGGGGGGGCCCTCTCCCGAATCTCTCCGGAAGCAAGTGCTG
>NC_056523.1:13456513-13481425 GCF_019175285.1 Sceloporus undulatus
AGTTAGAACCAAATAGGAGATATTCCTTATCCCATTTCCCTAAAGAAGTGAGAATCCCTTCATTTCACCTTGGTCTAGGAACAGCCCTTTTAGTTAAGGTTTCTGTCTTAATTTCCATACAAAAACAATAATCATATGTACATGGGTATAAGTGTGTTTGAATGTCAAGCTGTAAGCAACTGTGATTGGTACTTGAAATGCATAGTGCTTCAGGGGGATGTTCCTTGGTCTCAGTTTTGGATTGAGAAGCCTCAGGGCCTGGGATGATCCACATCTGGCAACACTGATGGAATCTGTTCCAGTGCACTGTTTTCTTCAAACTCCACCAGTGCTGCCAGCTCAAGATTCTTTTCCCTCAGGGAGGGCCTAAATACTTTAAAGACACTTGATCTTGGAAGGTAAGCAGGGTTAGTCATGGTTCATACTTGGATGGGAGACTGCCAAGGAATGCCAGGTGCTGAAGGTCAGGGACGTAGCCAAGGGTGGGGGGTCCATGGGGTCCGGACCCCTGCTTCCGTTAGATACAATGAATGGTCTCCACACCCAAACCCCATTATAATAGTGGCACTTAGTCTGGAACCCCCCTTCCCAAAATCCTGGCTACGTTCTTGTGAAGGTTATATTTCAGGGGAAGGAACTGGCAAAACTACCTCTGGATATTTCTTGCTTAAGGAAACCCTATGGAATTAATGAGGCTGCCAAAAGTCAATAGGGGACTTGAAGGCCCATGCATGCTAGGCCTGGTAGTGGGGACAAAAGGGCTGCTCCTGAGGGAAGAGAGAAAGGACTAATGTTAAGGTTACCACGTGTCCTCCTTTTCCCTGAAATGTGATGAGATTTTTAAAAAATGTCCAGGTATTTTAAAAATATCTGCTGGTGCTTCAACTCCTGTGTGCCTCCTCCTCTTCTCTATTGCCATCTCACTGGCCTCATGGAGAGCTCCACTAGGAGAAGGGATGGAAGCCAGCCTGGAAGTGAGAGAGAAGGGACTGGTTGGTGGGGAGAAAGAAGACGCACCCAGAGGGAGAAAGAGAGCTAGCCAAGCAAGGGGGCTGGAGGAGTCTCCAGTAGTGCAGGCACCAATGACTAGGACACCTAGTGGTTTGAGTGAGATGGCTATTGAAAGGGGCAGGGGAGCGGAAAAGGGAAATTGTGATTTAAATACAGTAAAGGTTAGGAATATTTCCAGTAGCAATGATCACAGCTTATATAATAAAGGTATTTAAAGTTAGAGTGTCATACCCATCAGTAGTTCATCATAGTTGGTAAATGTGTCCTCATTTTTGCTTTTCAAAATCTAGTAATCCTAGCTAATAATTGTGAGCCGGTGTGGTATAGTGGTAGGAGTGTTGGACTAAGACCTGGAGACCAGGGTTCAAATTCCCACTTGGCCATGGAAACCCACTAGAAAGTCTTGGGTGTGCCAGGCACTCTCAGCCCCAGAATGCCCCATTATAACTTTGCCTTAGGGTCACCATAAGTATGCAATGACTTTAAAGCACACAACAACAACAACAACAACAACAAGAAACCTACCAGTTTAATGTGTTACCTTCTTTTTACGAATTAATCTACATGGTGTACTCTGTGAAAGAAGGAAGAAATGTAAGACTTGCATGAATGAATTAATGAATAATGAGCTTTGAAGACTGCTGCTTGTCAAACCTCCTTCAATGAAAAAAAAAAACATTTTGAGTTTTGTATTATTTATGTTTATTGACTAAAACATTTCAAGCCCCCCCTCTCTCAATACCTCTCAGGGCAAAAGATAGTAATTAAAATAATCTTAAAATAATGTAAAACAAATTCAAAAACTATTTGAACATTTTAAGATCACTTTTCAAGAACAGTATAACATCCCAAATCAACAAAATAGTGATACCTTTATTGGACCAACCAAAATGCACAAAATACATGTCACAGGATTTTGAAGCTCCACTGACTTTTTCATCAGGCAAAGGTGTTAAAAATCATACAGGAAGGCAGGTCTGGTACAGATGGCTGAGTGAACACAGCTCCGTGAAATGGCTGGTGCCGAACTGTTCCAATTGCAGCAGTTTGCTGAGAAGGGATGGGGATGACGCCAGATCAGCATATCAAGTTCTCTGATAAAGGGGACCCAGACAGGCTCACGGGGGTCGATTGCAGCCTTAGCACCGGTGAGAAAATGGAGGAGAAAGCTACTGGCATGGACAGGATTTCAGACTGTGAGTGAAGCCACAGCCGTGGCTTGAGGCTAGTAACAGCTGATGATGGTGGACACCAGTGAAACTCGGTCAGTGCCGCTTCATTTTAACATCAAAGAAGCAGAAGATACGCAGATTTAAAAGAAGGTATTCTTGTTTTGAAGTCCTTCTAATTTAACAACTGTCCAGTAACTTTAAAGCTTGGATTGGGGAAAGATACAAAGTCAGAGAAAGATTCCAGTTTGGTGCTAGACGAAATGGTGGAGAGACAGGGGAAGCAGAAGGAGTATATTGCTTTTAATCTGACAGAAACAAAAAGATACATTTACTAGCAGAAGAGAACAATTAACTAATAGACTATAATTAGGACAGAGAGATACAATTTGATTCATCTTTTTTTGAGCATTGAAAAGAATAGACTTTGAAGAGATGTTTCCCAGAGGATTGAGGTGGATTGTAGCTTAAGTGGAAGAAGATTAAAGGACAAGGATCTGTGGTGTTTATAATGTTGGACAAGACTACAGAGACACAAACAGGATTATAACAAAACAAAACACAAAGGAAAAAGAGCTGGAAGAATTTGTGATGGTAGTTTTCAATAGCATAGTGACTGAACTGATGGACAATGCTAAAAGATTAAACACCTTGGATCCATAAAATAGAATTTGGAAAATAAACTGATTCTGGATTACAGAACAATCTGACTGAAATTAACTTTGGAAAAATTGGAATACTTTAAGATACTAAGTTATTAATTTGACAACCTGCTTGAAAGGAAACTTTCTTTATGTTGGGAGAAGCTGAATAGAGAACAGACTTTAACGGAACTTCTAAAGAAAAGAGAAAGTGGAAGTAAGACTAAGCCATAAAAGGGAAAACACAGGAGAGAGAAGGATGGAAGAAGGAAGAAAATATCTATTTTGTATTCCCTTTGTAGAATAAATATAACTAGACTGAAAGATTTGAAACCATCCTGCAGTGCTTTGAATACTATTATCAGTGGTAATAGTTGATAGGAGTGCTTGAAATATATATCTGAAAATTTAAAAAAAATGAAATTAATCAACCTCAGTGATACAAGATTAATTGAATAATTATTATTATTATTTGCAGTAGAGCCCAAGGCAAGAGGGTCTAATAGAATGAAGAAATTGAGGTGTCAAATAATTGTTTGTTGTGACTTAAAAATCGATTTCTGTAAGTTAAAATTTAATTAGAACTGTGAACTTATTTTGATTTGTTAGACTGCTTGGTTTAACTGCTAGATTCCCAATTTTTGATGGTGGACTTTATCGACTTGATAGATACTGACATTGAATGGTATTGATATTAATTTAAATTACCAGAGCTGAACTATCATTTATAAAATATTCTTTTCTAAGCTTAACTACTATAAGTTAATCATCTGTTTCTGATTTAAAAATGGAAGGTGTGTGATATTAACTTGTTTGAATTGATTGATTGGTTATTTTGATCCGTGGATATATAAAGGTACAGTCGGCCCTCCTTATCCACAGATTTTTTTGTCCACGGATTCAAGCATCCACGACTTGAAAATATTTTTTTAAAAGTATAAATTCCAAATAACAAACCTTGATTTTCAATTTTATATAAGGGACACCATTTTACTACCCAATTGTATTGAATGGAACTTGAGCATCCACTGATTTTGTAATCCACATTTATTAAGATCTTGCAAGATAAGCTGTATCCAATATTTTGCTGAATCAATAAGAATTAAGAAATATAGCAGTTGGCAATATATAAAGATAACTCACAGATCATTAATTAAAAAAACTTTGAAGAACCAAAATAAGACACCTTTCTAAAAACAACAATAGAACAGAATAGAAAGAATAAAGAGAACATGAATAAAGGAACCAACATGAAGACTTTGTGGGACGCCAGCAATAGTGAATGGAAATAGAAGAAAACACAAAAAATACAAGAAAATACAAAACAAATTCAAATCAAAGAACAAGAATTAAAAAAAACAGAGAAGAAGATAATAATGAATTGAAATTATTGCAGAAACAACTTTCAGAATTCACAATAGAAGAAATAGAAAAGAAATTAAAATATATGAACTAAAATCACTTTGAATTTGGGAATAAAATTGGAAAAATGTTAGCACATAATCTGAGAAAACAAAAAGAAAAAAGGGTAATACTAGAGGGGAGAGAGGGGAAGAGAGTGCTAAAGGACCAAAAAGATATTATAAAAGCCTTTGAAAAATATTTCACAGCCATCTTTAAAGGAAGTAAAAAAGAAAAAGAAGAAGAATTTCCCAAAAGTTTGAAAGATTATATTAAAATTCAAGTTGCCTACTATTAAGAAGGAACATAGATATATGTTGAATCAAGATATCACAGTAATGGAGATAGCTGAGTCTATAAAAGAAACAAAAATCAGAAAATCTCCTGGTCCAGATGGATTTCTTGCAATTTATTATGAAACATTTGAAGATGATCTACTTCTACCATTTCACTTAACAATGATGGAAATAAGCAAAGAAAGAATACCAGAAATATGGTCACATGCTCGCATTGCTTTAATTCCCAAAAGAAGATAAAGACCTTATACAATTACAAATCTAGAAACCAATTTCTCTCCTAAACACAGATTACAAAATATTTGTTTCTATAATAGTTAAAGATTTTTTTAAAAAATACTACGAGAAATAATTCATGAGGACCAATGCAGTTTTCTGCCACATAGGCAAATAAAACATAACATAAGAAGAGTGGTAAATGTAAACGAATTTTGTGATTAAGAACCCAGGAGAGAAATTGGCAATGATATGTGTTGATATCCAAAAAGCAATCAATATGGTGAATTGGGAATTCATGGCTGAAATAATGGAAAATTTGGATTTTAGGAAAAGATTGATTGATTGCACTCATCAAATCTACAAAAAACCAAAGGACACAAATTATAGTAAATGGTGAGAGAACGGGAAGCTGTGAAATCATGAAAGGTATGAGATGTGAAACCATGAAAGGGTGCCCACTATCTACATTATTGTTCATTTTATGTTTAGAAACCTTTTGTGAAAAGGTAAGAAGAGCGAAAGAGCTAAAAGAAATTGCTATAAAAGGGGCATAAATTAAAATAAGAGCATATGCAGATGATATCTTGATTTTTTTTAAAGATCCTAGTGAAAAAATAGGTTTACTCACAGAAATTATGGAAGAATTTGGATCCTACGCAGGCTTTAAGGTAAACAAGAAAAAAAATCAATAATACAGTCGGCCCTTCTTATACATGGCTTTTTTATACACGGATTCAAGCATCCACAGTTTAAAAATGTTAAAAAAAAGTATAAATTTCAAATAGCAAACCTTTATTTTCCATTTTTTATAAGGGACACCATTTTGCTATGCCATTATAGTTAATGGGACCTGAGCATACACGGATTTTGTTATACACGGGGGATCTTGGAACCAAACCCCAGCGTATAACAAGGGTCCACTGTAATTATGATTAATATGACGAAGAAGGAAGATATGGAACTTCAAGAAAAATCTTGCTTTCAAATACAGAAGAAAACCAAATATTTGGGAATATTTTTCTCACACACACACACACACACACAAAAACAAACAACCCTGAGCTATATGTCAATAACGATCAGCCACTCTGGAAGGAAATAAAGAAATAGAAAATTGGTCCAATCTAAATTTGTCATGGATGGGCAGGATAGCAACGATTAAAATGAATGTCCTCCCCAAATTTATGTTTCTATTTCAGAGCCTTTCTTAATGATGCTCCTATTGACCTCTGGAAGAAATATGATTTCTGGAAGAAATATGAAAATTCATATGGGTCGGGAAAAAAACAAGAATGCAGTGGAGGGTCCTGAAAGATGCAAAAGAAAGGGGTGGACTAGATGTTCCTGATCTTAAAATATATTATCATGCCTGCTGTATGGATTCAACTGGGTTCAACTAAATGATACAAAATTGTTAAATTTAGTGTCAATGGTTCTTTTATGTGCAGCTTAGAGAATGAACTAATTTGGATATTAAATCAGAAGGTATTTCAAGGGATAAAACAGATGATGAAATTTTATTAGAAGATAAGAAAGGTACTATCTCCAAACTGTATAAAATTCTGCTAAAAGTAGATACAGAAACAGAAGCGGTAAAATATTTTATGATAAAATGGGCCCAAAACATTAGTCATGAAATTCATCTACAAAAATGGAAGAAGGCATGGGGTCAAGATTTAAAATTTACATTATACATGGAAGTAAAGGAAAACTTTTATAAATTATTGTATAGATGGTACCTAACACCGAGCAGAGTGGCAAAAATTGACAAAAATGGAAATGGGAATTGCTGGAAATGTGAGCAATTGGCCAGAGGCATTTGAAAACCATGAAAATCTTGAAAACCTACCTTTGCACTTTTTTCAATAGTTGTTCCAGGTCTTTGCTAGTACGGTGTCAACTGTATAACATGCTTATATTTGCAAGCTGGATATGAATCAAAGAGAAGACTTCTCAAACCTTTTGTTTATTTATTGTTTCCTGCAACATCTGGAGAATGTTTTTAGTAACTGGAATGTTTCCGTCCTGGGTTTTCAATCTCCATTGGTCCAGTACAGCACAAGTAAGGAAATAAAGATCCACACTTGGATCTAGCCCACTATTCACTTTCAATTGGTCCATTTGTCCCTTTCACCTTTGCTTCTTCCTGAAGAAATACCTCCTTCTTTTCAGTTTTTGTTGGGCCAGTTCAGTATGGGTGGGAAACCAAAGCCTTAAAGATAGATCCCACCTACATCTCTGGGGGGAAAAGGGGAGGGCAAAAGACAGGCTGCACACTTACTACTGAAATCTAGTACATGGAATCACTGACAAAAAATGTTTGGGTCTTTGATTCCCTCTTTGTTCTTGCTGTTCTTTCCAAATGGGAGGAGGGCATTCCTGCCTGATGTATGAGCCAAACTATCAGGGCTGAGCCCTGATCTATGGAAGGCGAGGAATGGCTTAATAACACACACAAACATCTAACAATCCATTTTTAGCAAATATGTCATCACTGTTACCCATGCTGGTTCATATAAATTTTGGAATCCATGATAACCCTTGCATGACCCCTGGCCAGACTCCTAGCTTGCCCGCCATTAATGGCAAAGCGACAGGACATGTACACATTCCTTAGGCAAACAGCCACATTAACATCTCAGAAGGTCTGGGAAGTCGCAAGAAGGGATTATCTTCAGCCAGGAAGAGTAAATGTTTGCCTTCCCTGGAGCAATCGCCCCCCTCCTCAAGTCTGTTGTCCAAACAGCTTAAGTCATAGATATTATCAGACCCAGACATCCAGGTGAAAGAAAACCATTAAACACCTTTTGTTTCAATTACCAAAACTCTCTGCCCTCAGGCCAGATTTGGCCCATAAAAGGTCCCCACTTTTGCTGCTCAGCGCGCCATTTGCAAGGTCTACCCCCTCCACGTCAGTCAGACCTTTGATCTGGTGGCCGACACCTCTGCTCAAACCCAGGTTACGGAGCAGAGCTGTCTCACTGTCCAACAACCCATTCGCTTCCCGGAGGAAGACTACATCTTGGTAAGTATACCATTAGCAAAGCCTGAACATCTTTTCCACATTTCCAACCTTTCTTCCTGAGCCTTGAATGTGTGTATGTATGTGCATTGTGTGTGTGTTTCCCCTTTTTCAATAAAATAGACTTTTAGTTATTATAACCTGTCTCAGCTTCAGTTATTGGGAGGCCCTGGTCTGCTCCGTATACAAATAGGGAGACGATCTCGGAGGGCTCTTGTAGCCAGCCCCCTCTTGCAATATTTGGGCTAATAACAACATAATAAAATTCCCCTAACGGACCCTTGGCTACAATCACAGCCTGTGTGTGTGTGTGTGTGTGTGTGTGTGTGTGTGTGTGTGTGTGAAACAGAAACAGAGAGAGAAAGAGGTTCCAGCAAGAGAGCAGAAATAAATAACAGATTCAGGTCATGGAAGATAAAGCTCCTCCTGTGCTGTGGGTTTTGGAGACTGGTCTCCAGCCTTATGGAGAGATCATCAGGTGGGCTTTATGGACCACAAAAAAGAAGGGGAGGAGGGTCTCTCCTGAGAAAGAAGTTGGTGGGTAGTCAAAGATCAGAGCTGCTGTGTCTGCATTATGAAAGGCCAACCGATCCCCTTCACAGTTCAGGGTCACCCGGATCCTCTTAGGCTCCTCCTTCAGGGTCAGAACAAGAGCATCAGAGGGATCAGAGGCCATGTATACATTTCCCCACTTCCCCATGAACCAGATCCCTTCCTTGGGACCATAGGGGAAGGGGCCTTTTCTCTCCACAGATTTCCTGGCCACTCCCACATCCCATGCCTCCTCACTTCCCACAGTGACTTCCCAAAAATGCCTGCCTCCTGTGAATCCCTCACAGCCCAGCACACAAGGGAATTGGTCAAATCTCTTCAGATTGTCAGGAAGATCTTGATAGTTGTTTTCCCATGTCACAGTTCGATGATCCTCAGACAAGATGAGACAAGGATGTGCTGTCTCTGGATCCAGAGTCACGTTTGCTGTGTTGGGGGTTGGAAGCACACGAGGAAAAAGAAAGTGACATTAATTGAAAGATCAGCTTTAATATCTAAATCTGATCAAGTGACAGGAAGTGTTTCCCACAAATATATAGAGTTGTCATGTTCTGCCTTCAGGACTGGGATTCTGGTCTCGTTGTTGTTATTTGTTTAACACTCTTTAATCTGTTCTTCTAAGGGACTCACATGCCTTAATTATCCAGTCCCAAATCCATATGATTGTCCTGCATATTTCAGTGTTATTAGCTGAAGGTGATTGACTACTTGCTTCAGGCAAATCAAAGTCCACCAACAGTCTTGACAGACTGGCACTGAATGCCAGTATCGAGGTGGAGTGGGGGGTGTGGCGACCCCATGCCACATGCTCTAATTTCACCCTGATGCTGGCATGATGCCATGCACCCCACAACAAGGTGGGAGGCATCATGGCACTCCCTTGATGCAGCATGTATATGTGCTATGCCAAAGGAGTGCCAAAAAGCAGTGGTGCCAGTGGCTGTGGTGCCTTTCTGCTGCTTTTTGTGTGTCCTTTTTGTCCCATGGAAAGGCCATATTGGGGCTGTGGTGTGCAGTTGCCTTGGCCCCGATCCAGTTAGGAAAGTGGTGGCATCCTGCCGATCCTTACAGGCTATCCGTACAGCCACCAAGTCTCTGAAAGCTTATGCTACAAATTCTTCTAGAAAGTTTGTCCCAAAGGTGGTACAAGATCCCTTTGCATACTGGTATTCCAGACTAACGCAACTATGGAGTTATCACATAGGAGGCAAAGTGCCCAAATCCCGTGAGTAAACAGGATTTAAAATAAAAAGTGGTGCCATTTTGCTGCTTTATTCACAGATTAATGTCGGTATAATGCCAGCATCATCTGATGTGTCTGAAAACAGCCCCGCTCTTGCGAGATATTCACAGATTTAAGCCCTGTTTGTTCATGGAATTTGGGCACTTCCTTCCTGTGTGATAAACTTGTGCATCTCTGTTGTCAGTCGTAAGCCACTGTAAGTAGTGTGGGAAAGTGAAATACTAATAAATCTGTGGCTGCTGGTCTTTGGTTATTGTGCTATACACAATAACACAGGGCTTGATGAGGGATATTTTTAAACAACTGGAATATTACAGAGTTAGGGATGAAGCTTGTTGATAACCCAGTGGTGTTATCCAAATTCCCAGGGAAGAATTGACAAACTCCACAGTAACCAGCAGAAAATTCAAGGGAGGCTTCATGTTTTCTGTGCATTTGAAATTTAATGACACCTTTATTTTTTTACCTTTTTTCTGATGAAGTCCAGATTCCAGAGTGTCTAGAGAGAGAGAGAAAGGAAAGAAAGAGACAGAGCACCAGATGCTGATTCTAAAACATCCAGCAGGAAACATTACAGTATAGCTGAGATCCTATATCTAAGAGATGTAATCTAACTTTACCTCATGGAGTATACCTAATTCGTGCTACGCCATTAGATAATGGTGACATTGCAAAACCATTGTGGCATTGATGCATGTGCATTGTTGCCTTGATGCATAATGTACAATGTGCATACACAATCATTCAGTGCACAATGTGCCATGTGCAGTTTCCAGAGCAGTATGCCAGTGGAAACATTTGATGTGTAGATAAAAGGGGGTATAAAGTGACTAAATGGAAGGGGGGAATCTTACCTTGTTCACAGTGGAAGGAGAGAAAGAAGGAGAGGAAAGCTAAGTCTGCCTGTATCATTGCTAGGTGTGTCTGAATGCATCAGTAGTTAAAAATGCCATATAATAATGCCAGCCACCTCTCAGATCAAGTTGAAGACAGTTTGCTGTCATCACTTTGTTTGCAGAAATACAGGAGACAAATACAAGTACTATAGTTACCATCGGCCCAACATCTAGGCTCAACTGTGAGATACTCCAGCCACAAATTTTGTTCAGATTAGTCATTTTTGTTGCCTGGTCCACTGGCAGCCCTACTGCTAAGTCTCTCTCTTCTGCTAATAATACAGGGTCCTGGAGCAACAACTGGTACAAATCAATGATCAGAGCTTTAAAAATGTGGACTAATGAAGGTGTTACTCATAGTGGTGGACCATGAACTGGTACCAGTCCATGAACGGTTACTGGTTCCCAGCAAGTTTCCAGAAAAGAAATAACAGTAGTAATCAATGGGCACAAATATAGCACTGGTCCCTGGCACATTA
Source organism: Sceloporus undulatus (assembly GCF_019175285.1). Lineage (NCBI taxonomy): Eukaryota > Metazoa > Chordata > Lepidosauria > Squamata > Phrynosomatidae > Sceloporus > Sceloporus undulatus. The sequence goes on from NC_056523.1 coordinate 13,467,443, forward strand.
GACAAAGATAGCTGCTGATCCTTACATCAGATAGCTTAAGAAGCCCTGGACTAATGCCGCAATTAGACTAAGGTAATGTAATGTTTCACTGTCCATCAGCTCTCCTGTCTTCTGGTCCTAATTTGCCAAATGTCTTGGAGTCTTTCTTTACCTTTTCAGATCAATAAAACATTTAAATTAAGATTGTTGCATATATTCTTTGTTACCTCTGAATTTCTTGATGACAGCCTCCAGAAAGGGATTCATGTCACAGAAGTCCCAGATCTTCCATTTCAGAGCACGAGGAAAAGCCACATGATTCTCAAACGCCTTCTTCTCATGCCTGGAGGAGAAAGGGAGGGGTGTCATAGAATCATATAGAGTTGCCAAATCATAGAGTCCAACTCCCTGCTCAGGGCAGGATCTTCAGCTAAAATATCCTGAGAAGTTAGCTGCCCATCCTCTTTTTAAGATGTCCATAGAAAAAGACCCCACCACCTCTCTCACCATCTTTCAAGTGCAATATGTTGTTATTTGCCATCAAGTCAACTTCAGCTTATGGTGATCCTATGAATGAAAGACCTCCACGATCCCTGGTTATCAACTACGTGGCTCAGGTCTTGCAAACTCAGACTGGATGGCCCTTGTAGTCTATTCCAACTCTGTGATTCTAGAGCCACAGCTTCCTTGATTGAATCAATCAATCAATCAACCTGCAGTGCCTTAGAGTTGCCATAAGTGGGAAATAAGTTGAAGGCACACAACAGTGACCCAAGGGGGCCCATGTTTTGATTGGTGAGATTTTGGAGGTCATGGAGTCACTTTGGTTCTCTCTCCATGAGACTGGAATGGCGTGTTTCACTTACAAATCAGAGCTTTTGTGGGAGTGATAGAAAAGATTAACTTACCCCTTTAAGAAGCTTCCAATATCCTGTAAACGAAAAAGAGAAAAAAGAAACAACAGCAGAGGCATTTTCATGGAGACCTTTATCACTGGTCTTAAAAAGTAGCATTTCCAATTATTTTAAATAGTTGAAGCAAGCCCAGGATATGTCTACTGGGGTTTTTGGAAGTACCCCCCCCCCCCCGCCTTTCATCCCTCTTTCCAGATGACACAGAGCGAAAGACCTGATTCAACTGCAGACTCTTCACATGTGGGAAAGGAAGTCCTACAACAAATCTGGGTGAATCCTCACTTTACACGAATTTAAAAGGCTCACCTTCTGCTCCAGGTCTTCCTAGAAAATCCAGAGCACTCCATGCCAATTCTAGGAGCTGTCTACACTGTGCTGCCCATTGCCCCTGCTTGCTTGCAAGAGAAGTTGTTTGCTGCAAGTATGAATGCTTTATCTTTCAACATGCTTTTAGTTATCACTACAGTTTTATCATTGTTAATTTTGCATCCCACAACCTCTCCATATTCCTTAAAAACTTTCATTAATATTGCAATGCTTTCTGTTGGGTTGTCAAGAGTGATTACTAACTCATCTGCATATGGCTATAATTTCTAGATCTGATCTTTAATGCACTCATTATCTCTGATTCAATATTTCTAGTAATAATATAAATAATAGTGGAGATAAGGGACAGCCTTGCCTTGTACCTTGAAATAGTTTCTGCTAATGAAATCAAAATGTCTTTCAGTTCCTTTTGTATATACAGACCTCTTCAAAATAGGTAAGAAAGCAAATATCTAGCAGTGGAGATTACCAAAACAAAACAAAACAAAACACAAAAACAACAGTTTGATAACAATTATACCAAAAAGGGAAAAGAGATACAGCATGATCTCAAGAAAATGGAGCCCAGATTACACACACAAAAAAGTACTGTTGGGCATAGCTACATAAAGCATTATATAAAAGAGAAAAGAGCAAAAGATTGCGTGGAGCAGCAGATTAAAGGAAAATTGGTATAAAATGTTTAACAGATGGCACCTGACACCAGCCAAACTAGCAAAGATTTATAAAATCCAAGGTAACAAATGTTGTAAGGGCACAACTAATGTTGGGACATTTTGTCATACTTGGTGGTACTATGAAAAAGATTTTCTGGGTCCAAATTAATACATTAAATTCTGGAATTATATTTGTTAAATATGACAGATGAAAATATGAAAAGAAGTATGAAAGACTGGTTTTATACATGATGACAGCAGAAAGACTCGCACACAGAAATGGAAGGATTCAAGCTTTTATCTTTTCAGCTTCTGTCACCATTTCCATAGTAATTTGTTTCTGAAGAGCCTTTAATTCATTGATTACTTTTGTCTTTGAAGGACTTAGTTTTAATTCTTCTTATTTGTTTTTAGCTGCTTTTAATAACGTTTCCTGTTTCTTTCTTCAGTTTTTTAAATTCTGCCTGTTTCTGTATAAAGAAGACTTGCATAACCACTTTGCTGATATCCTACACAATATGTAGTGTTGTACCCCTGTTGGTATTTTCCTTTTAAAAAAGAGACTTAAAGTTGCTTTTTGCAGCTTCTAAATTTTTCTCCTCTTGTAATTAATCACCGTCTGTACTCTGTTTCTTAATTTCAAGCTCGTTGTTACTTGGTTATGATCTGAAGTGAATCTCAGTAAAATGTCCATTTTTTAAAAATAAACTTCCTCAATGACTTACTAATTAAGATCATATTGATTCCATAGAGCAGTTTATGTCTCTTAAAGAAGAAAGTATAATACAGTGGGCCCTCTCCATACATGGGGATCCATTCCGGATCCCTCCATGTATGGAGAAAAATGAGTAAGCTCAAACCCAATTGGCTGCAATAGGGGAGTGCTTCTGCACTTGGCGCGGTGCATACACCATGGGCGCATCCACCATTCACCACCCAGTGGCTTAATCTTGCATGTAAAGCCATGTATGGCTCACCTGCGTATGGTGTGAGTGTGCTGTAATTAGCGTTACCATACTTGCAGAAAGATCTGGCTCTTATCTGAAGTATTGATGAAACAACTGTACATGTGAAGAACAATAATTTGGATTAGAAATTTCAATGGTGATAAAATTAATAAAGATATATATATATATATTTTAAAAAATGAAGAGATGCTGCTTGGAAGAGAGATTCCACTGTGCTGCCTAGCTCTAGGCTCAAGCCGCCAACACAATCACCACACAACACAAGACCGCCTCTGCTTGCTTGCGTTCCTTTCCTGCCTTCTGGGCCTGTTGGGTAAAGCACGAGAGTAACGGTAAAAAAAGGTAGCAATGGTATGCCTGCACAGTAGCAACTGGAGCCTGCAGGGTGTTATGAGGCTCCCACCAGTGCCAGTCTTCTTCCATGGTTTCCTACTTCATCGCTACTGCCACATTTTAACTTACAAATTAGTCTGTGACAAAGGAGAAATCCTGGATTTACTGTTTTAATTGGCCCAGCCAGCTGGGACATTTTAAAGTCCCTTCAATCTAGGATGCTTTAGGTTTGCCAGGGCAAATGGCAACCCTACGTCCAACTCTAAGATTATATGAATCTAAGGAAGCATTACATGTTTGAACAAAATCTCAATATTTTTCTATTTTCATATTCCAAGGTGCCATCATATCACATTATTTCCTTTTGGGAAGTAAGACTATTGTCCACATTCTGGACAAGATGGAAGCTGTGCTAACAGCAGTAGAACAGTGTTGTTTGGGGGAGGTTTAAACTAGGGACTCCCTGCCCGGAGTCAGACGTGGTATGCTCCACTTTGACCCTTCAGGACCAAGATTTACCTGGAGGAGTTCACCTGCCGGCTGCTGCTGCTTTTCATCCATCTCCTGGATGAGTCCCTCGAGAGAGGAGAGTTCATCTGAAAGGATGGCCAGATGTTCCTCTCTTTTGGCTGAAATCTCCTTCTCCGTCTCTTCCATCTGGGCCAGCAGAAGCTTCTCTTGTTCTTCTAGAAACTGGTGCATTTGTCTGAATGCAAGTACAGTTTTTCTCTTCTCTGTTTCTGTTTGGTTCTAAAATAAAGAAAAGGAGAAACAGGAGTGAGAGGTAGGAAGAAACTTGGGGCGCATTCCCACTATGATTTAAAGTGAATTGCTGGTCAGGATATATGACCGTTGTTCCCATTTGAAACCGGTTCCAATCCTACTTTGATTTATTTCTGTCTCAATAATGCGAGACAAACGCAAAAAAACTGATATTTCCAGACACTATTTCCTAGTGGTTCTTTTGAAAAAAATTGATTGTGAAATGTGTTCAACAAGTGGGAATGATGGATCTGAATCACATCATTCTGGAGGAGAGAGACTAATGGCAGAGAGATGTTTACCATCTCTTCTCAGTTTTTGGTAGATCCACCATCCCTCCCTTCAGCGCTGCATTTGTGCTTGTGGTGTGACCTATGGGTGCATGATTTTTTTAAAAAATAAATTGATAGAAGATTCAATTCATTGGTTTTGCAACTACTTGCCTCAAAATTGCAAGTAGTTGCATAACCAATGAAATGGATCTTCTATCAATTTATTTTTTAATATGCATATATATAGTTCCCAAGCTGGGCTGCCCAGGCTGTCACTTATGTCACTGATGATGCACAGATGATTGACATGCATTTTGAAGCGGCACAAACTAGTGGGGTGACAATCATGCTGAAAAAGAAGCAATTACAAGGGGATAATGAAAATATCCGCTTTCATAGTGGAAACGACAGACCTTTTGGAATTGATTTACCAACACGAAGTGAAGTTGAATCCCAAACCGGTTTAAATGTAAGTGGGAATGAGCCCTTGGAGTATCAAGAGGGGAATCATCAGCATTCCCTTGGAAAGGGACTTGTGTCTCATCCCACAGAAAACGTCAGCGGTGAAAGAGCTTTATAAAGACTTGCAAGGGCCCACTGCTTTAAATAGTAGATAGGGGTTTTGTTTTGTTTTTTAAAAATCATTTATCCATTGCATATCTAGTTTATCCAGATGCTCTCTCAAGGCTATAATATTTAACCCACTTTTCAGCAGCAATGCCACTTACAATCAAATCTTGGCTTTCCTGTTCTGTCTCTGTTTTGAATGCCAGAATTTTTTCTCTCTCCTTCTTCAGAGTCTCCAGCAAATTCCAAATTTGATCCTGAAAAGAAAAACAAAGTCCCTGTTCACTTCTTTTGTTGAAGGTTATGAATGGTTTCAGATGAGGCTTCTGTCAGGCCATCACTACACCTTACCAGCTGAATTTTATGAGAATTTTGGACAGAGGTGTCCCATTCTTGCAGCCCTCTCTTCTTTTGTTAATGCTGTTTCCACACTTTTCCGTACCAAAGAAAACACACAAAAAGCCCTTCCAGACAATAAAACAGTCTCTGAAAGTCCCACGTTTTGTTCCTGTACAAATCAATCTTATTTTGGAGATTCACATGGTATTTTCTTCATCCTGAAGAATTATTAAGAATGTTTCAAGCCTTATATGGTTTTATAGATCAAACCTAGCACTTTGAATAGAGCCTGGAAAAGGACCAACAACCAGTGGAACTGTTGCAACAAGGGAGTTGTATGCTCCCTATAGCCAGCCCCAGTTACCAACCTGGTTGCAGCTCTTTGGGCCAACTGAGGTTTCTGAGCCTTTTCAAAGGCAATCCCATGTAGAACACCTTACAGTAATCCAAACAAGAGGTAAGAAAAATAGATCTCCACATGGTTGATTGAATGCGTTATCACAGAAATAGTTAAGATGGCTGCCACAATTAAGCACAGCTGTCAGTTCCATGTCACAGATTCAACCGAGATCAAGCAACAGGACTCACACTCTGCTTTGAGGGAGGATAAAGTGCAGGGCCTTAAATACAAGGAACAAAAACTTATAATAAGCCTTGGTCTGAACTAGTAGCCAGTGGAGGGATCTGCAAGGGGAAGAGACATGAGAGTATTTGGGTAGATTTAAGAGAACCCAAACAGCACTGTTCTGGATTAAACTCAAAGTTGTAAGAGAGCAGGAAGGAAAACATGCCAATAAGCTATTACAATAGACCGGGCCTGAAATAGCCAGGGTCTGGACAAGCAAATGGACAGTCTCAATGATCAAAAACCTACGGATCTTTTGGATGTTCAAAAGATGAAAATTACACGCTTTAGCACTAGTTGTCCCGCTAAAGGGGTTGCAGGGGCAAGCACTCTCAGCAGAACTTCAGAGTTCCTGGCAACTGAGAGAGGGGCCAGTGTGTTACCATGTAAACACAGTGAAGGACATGTAATTGGGGCTACTGGGCGGTCAGGCTGAAACACCAAGATCTCTGTTCAGCTTAAGATAGTGGATGGTCATCCACAGAGAAACACTCAACAGGCAGTCCGTCACAGGGCTCATTCCCACTGCAGTTTGCTCCAAAGCAGGATTCGGGGCAAACAACTCTCATTCCCATTTGAAACTGCTTCTGATTCTCATTGGATCGATTCCAGGAGGAAAGAAGCAGAGCAAACACAAATAACCCGGGGTTACTTGATAGTACCTTTTTTGCAGTACTTTTTGGAAGAACCGATTCTGCAGCGAGACAAATAAGTGGGAATTCCAGCTCAGAATCGATTCTTTCTAAGGGGAGGGAAAAAAGGCAGAGGAGTGTTTACCACCCCCATCCGATTTTTGACAGCTCCACCATTCCCCCCCATCAGTGCTGCCTTTGTATTTTTTTTAAAAGATAGATTAATCGATTGAGCGATTTTGCAACTACTTGTCTTTGCAAGTAGTTGCAAAAGCATGCAATTGATTAATCTATTTTTTAAAAAATAAAAATGTCCTCCCCTTCATGCTCCATCCCCCGGCCTTGCCTCCATCCCCCCCCCACCTTGCTCCGTTACCATCCTCCTCCTCCTGCCTCCTTCTTCCTCTTCCACAGGAACTCCAGCTGCCAGACCCCCAAAGGCTATGTGCCTTTGCTCAATTTATGCGCATGATTTTTTGGGTGACATGTCTGTGTGTTTGCTTGTGCTTTATTTCCTCTTGCCTTTGCTCAGGGGTTTTTTCCCTCCATAGCCGAGTCTCCTGGTGCCAAACTGAAAGCCCTCCACCACGTTATGACTCCCTTTATGCACTCAAGATAAAGACACCAACCCACCCTCCCTCTCTTGGGCTGGAGACCCCCTGGGTCCTTGCTGAGGGGAGGATGCTCACCCCATCCCCCTGACTCTCCCCTGGGAGGCTCCCTTGGGCCCAAAGCCACTCACTGCCTCCTCCTCCTTGGGGGTCTGGAGGGCAGCTGGGGCTTCTGTGCTGGGCATGGGCCTAACTTTGGGGCCCATGCTGGTCCTGCTGGTCGGGTATCGGGTCCGCTGCTCCCTTGGAGTGTCCCAGCCTCCCTCAGCCCTAAGGAGAGCCCCTCAGGACCCCCCACATCCCCCCAAGGGCCAAATGGAGGACACCCCCATGAGAAAGGAGGACCCAGCACCTGGCTGGTATGCCCAGGCTGCAAGGCTCTTCTGAAGAGGGCTGGCAATTAATGCCTCTCCTGCTGCTCCTGCTCCTGCTGCTGTGCCCTATGGCTTCCCCCAAGGGAAGACCTTCTGGGGAATGGCTCCTGGATGGGAAAGGCGGGCATGTGGGACCAAGGAGGACCCCCTGGTTACCTTTCCTAGCAATGGCAATCCTCCCCTTCCTCCTCCTCCTCTATTTTGAAGTGGCGCAAGTGAGGATAATAAAATTAGAAGCAGTTCAAATGAGGTAACAAACAAAAAGTCCACATTATAATGGAAACAAGAGGCTTTTTCAATTCGATTTCGATATCGAGGCTGGCACAAATCTTGACACACTTTAAACTGCAAGTAGGAATGACCCCACAGACTTCCATAGAGTATCATCAGTTGACTGAAAGCTCTGGAACATCTGAATGTCAACTATGTAGATGCGATATTGGAAACCACCTCTGAAATGAGAAATCCAAGGGGAAGCATATAAAATGAAAAAAGAGCAGGACCCAATACTGATCCTTGAGGCACCCCTACGATTACAGAGAAGGTTGATGACATAGCTCCCTGTATTGAAGCAGCAGAGGAACAATCCAACAGAAAAGATTTAAATCAGAACAAATTGTTCCCTGTTATGCCCACCATGATAGTAAGATCTGATGATCCAAAAGGTCAAAGGCTGCAGAAAGAGACAATAGAATCAGCACCAATGTTTGCTCACGAACTTTTGATACTAAAATATAATTTACTACATGAGTCAGATCTGTTCCAGTGTAATTACTTGTCCAAAACTCAGATTGAAATAGATTTTTTAAAATGTGTAAAGCATCAATTGGGAAAGGGCCAGTCTCTGCAGAACATTAAAGAGAAATGGAAGTAGAGACACAGGATGATAGTTAACGCAAAGTGAAGGATCCAGGGACGGTATCTTTAATAAAGAGCACATGACCGCATGCTTAAAGCATCCTAGAAAAATACCCTTTGAAAAAGAGCAGTTCACCATGTGGATTATATAAGGCAGAAACAAAGACAGAAGGGCTGAATAAAGAAAAGAGGAGAACAGTCAGTAGGGCACGATGCAGGGGAAAAGGACAACATAATCGGATGGCTTCTGTAATAGGAGAAAACTGGAATTTTGCCCCAGTGATAAAGACATAGGAGTTTATCACAAGGGACGGATCTCATGCAGAAATCCGATTTAAATTGGAAAAAGCCCCGCAAAAGTGAGTTGTTTTTCACACGACATTCAGGGTTAACCTGAACAGAAATTAGAAATAACCTACAAAAGCAGTTACTTTTTCAGACAACGTTTGCATCAATGAGAAATAATTCAGGGTTAGCCCAAACAGAAATTAGAAATAACCTGCAAAAGCAGGTACCTTTCAGACAACGTTTGCATCAATGAGAAATAATGCAACATTAATCCAAACGCAAAGTTGCCAAAGCCTGTTCCTTTTTACTTTTGGGAAATTCTTGAAAGTAAAGTGTGTTTAATCAACTTTGTTTTCAGATTAATGTTGTGTTATTTCTCAATGACATGAACATGTCTGAAAAACAACCCGCAAAAGCGGATTTTAAAATCCTGTTTCTGCATGGGATTTAACTTATTTGTCTGCAGTTTGCCTCTGTGTGATAAAGTCCATAGTCTCAGCTAAAGGTTGTGGTAAATCAGCTGATGGCAAAGGTGGAGGAGAACCATCCATAAAACATGATTTAACAACTGAGGCCACCTTCTGGTCAAAGAAGGAGGGTAAGTCACTTGCAGTTAGATCGTGGACAGTAGGACCCTCTTTGCACCCAGCAACAAGGTGTCAGGTCTCAGATTTTGTACTGAAAAATCTCACGGCCTGGACTTGTACCAGGATGCAAATGTGTGTAGAGATAGATCACAACATCTTATTAGGGAGCCCCCCTTTCCCTCCTCCTACCTTGTATGCTTCCAAGGCCTCCTCCAGAGGAATCACCTTGTGGTTTTCATGCTCCGTTGACTTGTCACACACCAGACAGATGGAAGTTTCATGGTCCTTGCAGAAGAGCTTGAAAGGCTCCTGGTGCTTCCCACAGACTCTCTCCTTGCCTTCTGCTCTCATAGTCCTCTGAAGCCTGACATTCCTCATTATTTCTACAAGGTTGGCTAACTGCCGATTTGGCCTGAGGTTCCTTTGCAGAACTTTTTCTCTGCACTGAGGGCAGGAGGTCTCCACAGTCCCCAACTCCCTCCACCACTGGGTCAGGCAGGCATGGCAGAAATTGTGCCCACATTCTATGGTCACAGGATCCTTGAAATACTCCAGGCAAATTGAACAAATGGCTTCTTCCTCAAGGGGATCCCTAGCAGGAGCAGGAGCAGGAGCAGCAGCACCCATGTCCAGCTTAGAAACAGCACAGCTACTTTCACTTTCTTTGCACTCAATGAAAGAGCATTTCCTCTCTTAAAAATGCTTCACTCCACATGATGATATCCGCCTGGGACAAAGGTGAAACAAGTGGGAGAAACATTTTCTAGATAAAAAATATTCCCTTTTAAATTTAAGGCCAGGAATTCTGTAGTACTATGATATTATTTATATTTTTTATTGATTTTGCATGTTGCCTCTCAATCTGCTAGGGACTCCAAGGCCACATATATAGTATGTTTAAGGTTGCCATAACCCTACTGCAACCGGCAATTTCCCGGTTTTGGCAGCCCCGGGCCCCTCCCGTCACGGGTGGCGCCAAAAACTGGGACCACCCCGGTTGCAGCCGCGGGGCGCACGGGGAGGTGGGGAGGGTGGTGCGCCCATGTGCAGGAGGCGCTGCCTCCTTCCATCTTTGCCTCCCTTTTTTTTGCGTGTCCTCCATTTAAAAATGTGTCCTACATTTGAAAATGTTGTCCTACATCTGCCCTACATCTGTCCTACATTTGTCCCGGTTTGGAGGTCCTGACTTATGGCAAACCTAAGTATGTTCTATTTAAGCATATTTTAATCCTGGCCTTAAAGTCCTTTCAGAACCAACAAATAACTCATAACATTTTAACCCAGGCTTGCCAGATATCAGGGCTTGGCCTTGATTTTCCAGTTTTCATGGGTTGTCTCCAAACAGATGAGGGGTCAATTTCTCCAGTTCTGGGGGGCTCATCTGCAGGCAAAAGGAAAGGACTGCCTGAAATCTCCCTCTCAGCTATTAAAGCTAAAGTACATATTCCTTGACTGTAGCAAGGACTCTGGGTGTGCCTGTGTTTTTATGGAGTTGCTTAGTGATCTTCCTCCTTTCCCATTAAAGCTGAACCTTGGTACAATTCGCAAAGTTTATTTCATTTACTGCTACAATTTGAAAACACTTGGAGGAGGGTAGAATCTTTCAAGTTACTTAGTGGCTGAACAGACCTCCCCTAAAGTATGGTCTGCAGCTGCTTATTTCATTGCTGGATTGGGGCCATAGCAACTACCCGATCTGGCATTCTACTGTGCAAAAAGGAGCCATAAATGTGGTGCCTTTTTGTGCTGCAGAAAAGGCACCCTAACCGTGGTGGTGGCTTTTTGCCACTTCTTCAGCGCAGCATGTGTAAGTACTGTGCTGAAGACGTGGTGTGATGCTGTCTGCTGTCTGGTCAGGTGGATGTCATGTGGGCGGTGTGTGTGGGGGGGTAGCATCTGGGTGGCCGATGTGTGGATGTCACGTCCCTACTCCACCTTGAGGTCAGCTCTTTATGCCGGTCTATTCAGCCTCTTAGTTACCTTCCTTCTTTCATCCCAGGGCTCACCTTTCACTCTGCTCCGCAGCTACATTCTGCCCAGAAGCAAGTAGGCTGAATTAAATATTCCTTGTTCCATCTCCTTAATTAAGTTAGGCCCCATTCCCACTGGGCAAAAAAAGCAGCTTATTTCGCTGCAATTCTGACTCAGATTCTGACTCGAATCTGACCCATCGTTCCCATTAAAAACGGGTGCAAACAGACCCGGTTTTTTTTACTCCTGTTTTCATTCCCATTGGTATTTTCCCTGTGGTAATTTGAAGCGGGTTATTTTGCTCCTTGTTCCCATTGTCCTTCCTGAACCTCTTTTTATTTAAAGCAGCTGTCAATCAAGCGCCTGAGCACTTGACGTCACAGCCAATCAGTCGCTTAGGCACTTTTCCCCTCCAGGAAAGGAAGAAGGAGCCTCTATTCCCCTCAAATCTATTCTCTGGAAGAGCCACTATTCCTCCTAAACCCCTCTGCATCCAAGGCTATTCTGTGTCTTCGCATAGTTCCTCTGGAAGAGAGAAAGAACTACTATTAGTCCTAAACCCCTTTGCATCCAAGGCTATTCTATGTCTTCCCATAGTTCCTCTGGAAGAGAGAAAGAGCCTCTAATTCCCCCAAATCCCTTTGCCTCCCCCATCTCTCCCTGGGATTTCTGGGGGGCAATCAAGCAGGCATGTACTGCAAAGCCCATCTGCTGCTCAGGCACTCAGGCAGAGGTGAAAAAAGAAAAAAGAAAAGTTTAAAATGGTGTTCAATGGGTCTCCTCACACGTTGGTCTATGAATGTGGAGCAGGGAGGAGGTTGCAGGGGGAGTAATGTGTTTACTGCATTTGCTCAATGTAGTGCGATCACCTTACCCTGCTTCCCAATCCACCGGGGAAATGCTGTGTGAACGGAAGAAAATGGCGCCGGTAATGCAGGGAAGAGAACAGAGGGTGACACCCCCAGGCCAGCCCCTTGAGCACTTCTCCTCCCATCCTCAAGATCCCGAATCAGACACTCTTTCGTTCCCATTCATTTGCCCTGAATTAGACTCCTGTCTATTTAATAAAGGAGCAGTTAATCGTAGTCTATCATCCTTATAAAATATATAGTAATGAAGAATGTGAGATATGGATTCTGATTTGCACTGTCCACATTGACAAATTCTATTCTTACATTCAATTCGATGGAAACGTCCCTCTAACATAGCTGAAAGAATTACATTGAATTGGCCTTTGCTGAATGCCAACCAATATTTGGAGATTGTTAAATTTTCCAAATATTTTGTCCCCTTTGGGTTGAAGCACAGTCCCAAACCATTTGGGTGTCAGGTAGAGCATGTGGCAGGTGATGAGTTCTGCATATCAGTGTCTTTAATGCATTGTATAAGAATCTGTTTTGCCTTAGGCCAGTTCAGAGTACCTAGAAGGTCATGTGGGAGACCCAATTTCTGGAATTTTTCTGTCACCAATTTAATCAAATCGGTGGTGCATGTGTAAGTGCTCCCAATGAAGTTCTCCTCAGCCTCCAACAATGTCTTGATAACACAAAAATTGACACTAGGCAGAGAAGATTAAGATGGTCAGATAGCACTAGTAATAAGACTGAATCTCTCCTAAATTCCCCAGTATGTAGTAGCCTTAAAAGCTCGATCATGGATACCTAAGATGCACAGGTTACCCTTGCAAACTTCTTGATACTCTTGGAATTGCTGACCAAAAGTATGAGGGAGACTCAAAATCGTGCCCAGAGGGAAAAGAATAAGGATACTGCCAAATGTTTGGATAGAGAATGTTTAACCCTCAAATTAAAAATGAGGAAAATATATCTTCAGTACCGGAGAGATAATATTTGTATCTTACCTGAGACTTATTATATTAAAAAATATCATAAATCCTTGAACGCTAAAAGGAACAAAGAAAGGAATCACAGGCAACGGCAGGCACTCTTGGCTTCCTCTTTAGAAAGAAATACCAAACAGTTTTGGTCCATCATTGCAGGTGCCCTGGGAAATTTTGAAAGAGCACCCCAATGCAACATATCCACACATACATGGGAAGACTATATTCCCACTATTATTCCACTATTTTTCCATCATAAGGAGTACACCTCTGGACCAGCACGAGAATCAGGTATAGCTTCTTTGAAATTCTTAGACACCCCACAATGCCCCTCTGTTACTAAACAGGAAGTCAAAAGGTTAATTTCTTGCCTGAAACCGGGCAAAACTCCATGGCCTAATCACATTATGCCCAATTACTAAAAGTGAATAGCACCTGGTGGCCACTTCTACTGGCAACTCTATTCACTCATATCAATAGAATGGCCCAGCTGCCTAGTAGCTGGTCCCAAGCCATCATAATTCCAATTTACAAAAAGGGTGATAAAAGCGAGCCTACTAATTACCATCCTATAAGCTTGTTGTCAGTGGTGGTAAAACTGTATGGTAGATTTCTAAACATCCGACTCACAGATTGGGTAGAGGATGAAAGTATATCTGCTAAGGAGAATATAATTACTTGTTTATACAAAGAGTTGGAAACTATAGCATAATCTATTGTGCTGTTTCCTCTTCCAGAGATGTATGTAAATTATCTGAGCTGTTGAAATTTTGGATGCCATTTAAAATTCTAAGAGATAGGCGTTCCACCATTTGAAAGAGATTTATCCCTGCATAGTTGATCCCAATGTCTTTTGAGTGTCTCCTAGTATTTAATATATGACCCTCCATCATATAGATGCCAGGAGCGAGAAGAGAAAAGTTCCTCATTGTTAGCTCCAATTCTGGCATTAAAGTCACCCATCACAATTAAGTGTGCCTAGGGTGACAGAGCTTCTAGGCTTATTAAGTATTCTTCTAGAGTTTCCCATATGTGTTTTAGCTTTTCTCTCTTGCTAGTAGGAGGGAGAATAGTAGTAGT
>NC_056523.1:13496425-13512885 GCF_019175285.1 Sceloporus undulatus
TGCAGAGGTGCCAACAGTTGCAGTACCCATACCACCTTTGTGCAAGTCTTCCTATGAGTCTTGAAAGCCAGGTTGTCTCTGTGAGAAGGGCAGACATGTACAGGAAAGGTTATTTCCTAGATAATTTTACATCTCTCACAGAACCTGGCTTTAAAGTGAAACAACAAGGGTCAACATTGCATCACTTTCAAAAGCCCAACCTCTGGAAGTGATTGCCAAGAAGGGAAATGCCCAGTTGTTGACAGGAGAAGAAAAATCATGAAATGTGAAACTGAAATAGTCAGCTGTTTGCTTGAGACAGCAGCAGGGAGCCATGGCAGCTGGAAGCTCCTTCCAGGAGCTTTCTGAAGAGGTCACTTGCTCCATCTGCCTGGAGTTTTTCAAGGATCCAGTGACCATCGCGGAGTGTGGGCACAATTTTTGCCGAGTCTGCCTGACCCAGTACTGGGGGGAGTTGGCTACAGAAGGTCTCTGCCCTCAGTGCAGAAAAAGAGGGCAGCAAAGGAACCTCATCCCCAATCGGCCGCTGGCCAATGTTGTAGAAATACTGGCCGCTGAGAAATGCCATAGTCAAGAAGAGGGAAAGGGCACAGAAGATCCAGAGACTATCTGTGAGAAGCACCAGGAGCCCCTAAGACTCTTCTGTAGAAACGACGTAATCCCCATCTGTGAGCTGTGCAACAAATCCCAAGAACACAGAGATCATGAGGTGATTTCTGTGGAGGAGGCTGAGCAGGAGTACAAGGTAGGCAGGGGATAACTAAGCATGCGGAGAGGGAATTTGTCTTAGCTGTGGCTTCTTCTTGGAAAGATTCCCTGTACGTTTGCCAGTTTTATTTCAGTTTCTCAAATCTGGGTAAGCTTATTTTCCTATTACACCAGTTCCTAGCTCTAAATAACTGTTTACTAAATTTTGTTATTGTTGTTAATCTTTTAACAAACTACAGTGGCCTCCTGGTATCTGCTGGAGATTGGATCCAGGACCCACCCACCCCATGTAATAAAACTGATGGATACTTAAGTCCCATTATATACAGTGGCATAATAAAATAGAATCCCATATATAAAATGGCAAAATCAAGGTTTGCTTTTTGGATTTGGTGGGGTTTTTTGGGGGGTGTGTGTGTGTGAATACTTTCAAGCCATTGATGGTTGAATCTGTGGATGCAGAATTCATACCTGTTGCTATCTTCTCAAGTATGGCTAGTGGGGACAAAAAGCAAGGCCTCTTCTATGGCTACCCATAAGCTCTGGAACTCTAGGGAGAGTAGGGCCTCATTCACACATCAGTTTCTTTTCTTTTCTTTTTTACTAAAATGATGCAAATAATTTCACTCACACATTCTGGGTTTGTTATTCACACTATGGAACCACATCTTGTGATCTACTTGGACTCCTAGATCCCTTTAATGAGACTACATGTGAAAGAGATCTAGGAGTCCAAGTAGACCACAAGCTGAACATGAGTTAACAGTGTGATGCAGCAGCTAAAAAGGCCAATACAATTTTAGGCTGCATCAATAGAAGTATGGTGTCTAGTTCAAGGGAAGTAATAGTGCCACTCTATTCTGCCTTGGCCAGGCTTCATCTGGAATATTGTGTCCAGTTCTGGGCACCACAATTCAAAAAGGACATTGAGAAACTGGAGTGTGTCCAAATATTATTAATTTTGTTGTTGTGTGACTCTGGGTCATTTTTGACTCACGATAACCTGAAGGCAAACCTATTGTAGGGTTTTCTAGGCACATTTCTTCAATTTGCCATTGCCAACCTCTGAAGCTGAGAGAATGTGTCTTGCCCAAGCTTGCCGAGTGGGTTTTTAAACTTGTGTGAGGATCTGAACCTGGTCTTCTTCAGAGTGCTAGTCCACACTCAAACCACTAAAATCACACTGGCTCCTAACATTACTTTAATTCTATTTTAATGTTGATTTTATTTGTATGTTTTGTACATTGTACTAATTTTAATTTGTAAGCTGCCTTGTGTCATTGTTTTGAGGGAAAGGTGAGTATAAAGATGATGATGATGATGATGATGATGATGAACAACAACAACAACAACACTTTTAAATTTGGGCACTCAGTCTCTAAAAGCTTCGCCATCACTAACCTAGAGGATTTCCCTGGCCAGTCATACTCGGACACACAAAGCACTGTATTTATATCAGCAACACAATCTTTTTTAAAAGTTGTAGACAGAAAAACAAAAGAATTTCTAAATGCAAGCCATTACAAACAACAGAAAGTCTTGCCTTTTCTGATTTCTTTTGCTTACCACCCAGTGACTCATACACCCAAGCCCAAGCCCCCAGTGTTTTCGTGGTTAGTTCCAAGATTTCTGTACATTTGGAAAGGGAAGAGGAAGTTGTTTCTACAAACAGCTGAACTGCAAACCTAGCATTTCCTGACGGTTATTACAGTGTTGTCAGGGCAAGATGTCAGTCCTAGATGTGTTGACTTTACTGGGTACAGCAAAGGAAAAAGTTTCTTCCTTACCAAACAATTGGACTGTGCATGTCTCTGGCTGTGTTTTTAAAACATATGGTCCTTAGCGTTTTGGAGTTCAGTTCCAAGGAGTCCCAGCCAATTTAGCCAGTGCTCTGGGATTTGGGGAGCTGAAGTCCGTTAAAAAACCCCGAAGGACAAAGTTTTGCCCTCTCACACTATACAATGAATGATACATGATGATTTCAATTTGACTGCCACAATTACGTTGCTACAAACTGAAAAACACCACTTTTGAGTAGATTCCTCCTGTCCCCCATGTGTTTCTTCCATCTTAAATTATTTCTTTGGGATGGAAATTGTTTTTCTAAACCATTTTTAAAAAAAACAAGTCAAAAGAGTGCTCTGTCAATTACTTTGTGACTGATGACCTAACAAGGGCTGCTTTGTAACTCAGAGGTTCCTGTCCCTTGCCCTTTGGCTTAAAACATATCCAGGAGTAGCTATGTTGACCATATAGCAGAGTGCAGTGTCATATAAAAGCCACAAAACAATGATACCTTTATTGGACCAACCAAAATGCAAATCATACATGTTGCAAGCTTCCAAATAATTTTTTTAAAATTCAGATGTCAAAATTTAAAATAAAAAAACATTTTCTAAAATTTAATTTTTTTAAACTTTTAAAATTTTCATTAAAAACATCCCATTTTAACCAAATCTTCACTATGCATTTGTAAATACATTAATGTTGTGCATATGATACTGTAATTTGAAGGTATAATTTTAATTTTGGCGTGGGACAGACCATCCAAAAAGGACGGTCTCCCAGCACCTGGCTTTGCTTTGCCAGAAAGCCACAGCCACCAAACTGTGTGGCTTCCCTGCAGAGCAAAAAACCCCAAGAAGTGTGTGTGTGTGGGGGGTGTGTGACGTCACAATGGCATTGCAATGTCTGGATGATATGTGTCCGGGATGTCACAATGGTGCGCCCATGGGTACAGGTGCTACCATTGTTACGCCCTGGCGATGTGCTAGGGTTAAGGGGCGTCTATAAGAGGCGCCCTGAGGCAACCCTAGCACGTCACCAGGACCGGTCTGTATTGGGCTGCCGCTAGTTGTTTTATGTCACAGCTATTATCATTACACTCAATGCTATATGAGAATTAAGATTTATGAGTTAGTGCAAAAAACATTGCTAAGGATTCTGTGTGGTGTGAAATGGGAGGAGGGCAATGGGGGGTGACACCATGAGTTACTGTACTGGGTGACATCAACCCTAGGCATTTCACTGCCATGGATCAAGGCAAGGGACAACAACAATTAACAAACAACATCAGTTAAAACATCAACTTAAAATGACAAATGAGATGTATACATATTAAAACAATCCATATTTAAAATTCACAATTTAAATATCATCTGGGATAAGCCTGCCAGAAGAGACTCGTCTTTACTGCTCTTTTAAACTCATACAGTGTATTCAGCTGTCAAATCTCTTCTGGCAGGTCATTCCACAATCTAGGAAAGGCCGTAGAAAAAGAGGCTCTACAGACCACCCCTTAGCAGCAGCCTGCATATGCCCCTTTTTGTGCCAGATTGGGTCCGTGGCAACCTCATGTCGTGGCCCCAATCCAGCCTTGCTTCACCATGCTGCATCAGGCACCCTGGGTGGCGGAGTCGGGTGTGCATTGTGAGGATGCAGTGCCCTGACTCAGCTCCTGTATTGGACTTAATGGCCAGTGTGTACAGTGCCAAAGTCCTCTGGCTGACAGTTGCCAACCTAGTCCAGGGTGAGGACTAGTTCCCAGAGGACTTGAGCATACAAAGAGGATTACATGGGTGGAGGCCCAAACCATGTGGGGCTTTAAAGGTAATAATGTACACTTTGTACCTTGTTGAAAAACTAATTTGCAACCAATGGAGTTCCTTTAATATTGGTGTAATGTGTAATGTCCCAGCAATAAATCTGGCTGCCGTGTTTTGAACTAGCTGAAGTTTACAAGCTTGGTACAGAGATAGCCCAATGTACAGTGCATTACAAAGTTCCAGCCTTGAGGTTACCAGAACATGCACTACCATCTTTAGGTCCTTCAGTTCTAGGAGTTCATCAGGCATAACAGCTGATAGTAAGTACTCCTGGAATTTAAAGTTCATTTCCTGCACTGAATCTCCCAGTACCCAGACTGGGGGAAAGGCAGCATAAAAATAAAGCAAATAAATAAAATAAATACCCACATGTCCAGAAGGAGGAGATGCCCACCTACATGAATACCCTTCCACACCCTCTGATCTGAGGACAGCAACCACAACTTCTTGAGATTTCTTTTCCTGTAGCTTGCATCCATTGTTCCATGTTCTAGTTTATGGAGTAGCAGAAAACAAGCTTGCTACATCCGCAATGTGACACCTCTTCAAATACTTAAATAGGGCTATCATATCACCCCTTAACTGTCTCTTTTCCAGGCTAAACATCCCCAGTCTTTCCTCATAGGGCATGGTTTCAAGACCCTTCACCATTTTAGTCGCCCTCCTTTGGACACGTTCCAGTTTCTCCACATCCCTTTTGAATTGTGGTGCCCAGAACTGGACACAGTATTCCAGGTAGGGACTGACCAAAGCAGAATAGACTGGCACTTTTACTTCCCTTGATCTAGACACTATACCTCTATTGATGCAACCTAAAACTGCATTGGCCTTTTTAGCTGCGCATCACACTTTTGACTCATTTTCAACTTGTGTTCTACTAGGACTCCTAGATTCTTTTTATATGTAGTCTCTTTAAGCCAGGTGTTCCCCATCCTGTATCTATGCCTTTCATTTCTTCAACCTAAGTGCAGTATCTTACATTTCTCCCTGTTGTAGTTCATTTTGTTAGTTTTGGCCCGGTTTTCTAATCTATTAAGGCCATTTTGAATTTTGATCCTGTGCTCTGGAGTATTAGTTACTCCTCCTAATTTGGTGTCACCTGCAAATTTCATATGCATGCTTTCTATTTCTTCATCCAAGTCATTGATAAAGATGTTGAATAGCACTGGGCCCATTGGCTCCTTGTTAGAAAGTGCTGCATGTATATCTTTGGTAAATCTCTCATAATAAATCATATTTAACATAATTTTTTATCTTTCTCTACAGGATCAGATCCATACCTGTTTACATAATCTCAGGGAAGTGGAAGAGAAAATTCTGTCATCCAAAGCAGATGCCCTTAAAGAAAGCCAACATCTGCTTGTGAGTCTTACTCTTACTGGGAATGGGCTCTTTCCAAGGGCACAGTTATAGTGCTGTGATTCCACTTTAAATGCTAATCCTCCCCCTGCAAACAAAACAAAACAAAACAAAACAAAAAACCCTGAAAATCCCAGAGGTCTATAGGATGTTGTCATGGTAGTTAAAACAGAATCAATGCTATAAACATCTAGTATGAAAGGGACATCAGGATCTGGTGGGACAGAGATGCGGGCATCTAAGGAGATTATGCCGCTTAAAATAATGCGACAATCCTGATGGGATACAGTCACGTTTCAGGATATAAACCAGTATTTTCACATATAAAATTGCCACCGCTACTGCCACTGCCAAAGGATAGTAACTCAGCAGCAGTCCATGTCCCAGCCGTTTTTAGCCGGCCGGTTTTCCAAAACGGCAAGCTCCTGTTTTAGAAAACTGACCAGCTATGCGCAGCCTGGACTGGGTTATAGTGTCTCAGTGGCAGAGGTGGTGATATTACATGCGATAATACCAGTTTATATCCTGAAATGCGACTGTATCCTGTCAAGAATAAGTTACATTATTTTAGGTGCAATAATCTCCAAGGAGTGGGTGGAACCCAGAGGCTGACAATTGCAAGAGCAATTAATAGAGAGGGGGGGAAACCCCGAAAAGATTATCAGTAAAATCCATTAAAAAGAAAGAAAAGTAATGATGCTTGCGCCTGACTAGCTTGCCCAGGATACTGTGAATCAGGCTGTAACCCAGTTCCAGCTGACATTGGATTAAGCATGCTAAACTCAGTGGGATTTTTCTTCCTGAGCAATATAAGTTAGTACTATATATATCGTCCATCAATATGTCTCTTACTGAGGTGACCACATGTTAAAGAGGACAAGGCTCTTCTACGTATGTATTTGTATTCAGATGACTTCTCAGCAGGTGTGGCTTACAATACAAGGCAAATCTACTAAAATGTCCCCTTCTATACAATCATTAAAGTTATAGGGATCCTGCTCCCCTTGTATATTTGTTTCTTTCTGAGAGAGAGAGAGAGACTTTTCACCTTCACCTGTTCAGCATAGGCAGCTATCCAGTGCATGCTTACAAAAAAGTAAGACTCATTTAATTCAATGGGACATCTGTTTAAGTTTGAATAGAATAACTGAATATAACTAAATAGAATGAGGAAATAGGCCAGAGATGCACCATTGTAGAAATAACACCTGGGATTTGTAATTTTACAAGGTCTTTAGCCTTCTCTGCTAAAGAGTGCAGCGGCTTCACAACACTGCAAATCTCCAGCTGCTGAGGCACCTGAGTTGGTGGGGCACAGTTTTAAATGGACAATGAATGACTGCCCCATTGGGTATTCCTTGCCAACTCTGAGCTTTCACCCAATGCAGTCCTCACTCCCCGCACCATCCTAGTTGTGGGGCCTCTCAAAACTACAAATCCCAGAATTCCATAGGATGGAATCATGGCAGGGTACAGTGGCCGGCAGGTTAGATCCCTCACCCCTACTCTGAGATAACAACCCATTTCTTAGCTCCATCATTAAAGCAAGATGCAGTCTGACACTCTGCCAAACCATACCAAACCTGACACTCTGCCAAACCATGAAGCAGCAAGGCTCAGAACCCCAAAATTACTTATTTGGGTAAGAGTCAGCTATTGCCTTTAACGGGGGCATCATTAGGGGGGTGCGAGGAGTGAGGACTGCATTGGGTGAAAGCTCAGGTTGGGGGGGGATACCCGGTGGGGCAGTCGTTCATTGTCTGTCTCAGATCCCACCCTGCCAGCCTGGGTACCTCTGAAAAAGAGGAGAGGATATCCCAGCAAGGAGAGTGGATTCGATGCTAGGGCACTTTATAATGAATAAAATAATAATAAACGTTTTATTTTCACCCCGCCTCTCCGTCAAAAGACAATCGAGACAGCTTACAGTTAAAAATCCATGCAAGACATGCAATACACAATATATATAATATCCCAATTAATTCCCTCCCTCCCCTAAAACATAAATTAAACCCATTAAGAATGAAAATCATCCATTAAAATAATCATATTATTAAAATAATCAGAGACCCTTGCTCCTCTTAAACAAGCCCTATTGGCCTGACTGTAGTCTACTATTCCCTTCCCTCTGTTTGCCTGTTCCAGGAACAAGCAGAAGAAGTGAAACAAACATTGGAGGCTAAGTACCAACGGTTGCACCAACTTCTGGAAGAACAGGAGAAAGTTGTCCTATTTGGGCTGGAAAAGGTGAAAGAGGAGATTGAACAGAAAAGGGAAGAACATCTGGCCAGGATGTCCAGGGAACTCTCCTCCCTGAAGGCTCTCATCCAGGAGATGGAAGAGAGGTGCCAGCAGCCAGCAAGTGGACTCTTGGAGGTAAGGCCAACTCCACACCTTCCTCTGAATGAGATGGAAAAGTCTTAAGGTCAGTGGTTCTCAAATGGTGGGTTGGGACCCCCAGGTGGAGGGGACAAAGAATTGCTCAAGGGGGTCACAAAGCTTGGAGGCCTTGATCCCCCTCCTCCTCTCCTTCCCAAAATTTTTAATGTTGAGTTAAATATTGAATTTACTCAAACAGACTGTTATGATTTAATTTTAATTTTTTAATAAATTTTATTAATACCAAAATCGAACACACAAGCTTACACATACCCAACACACACAATAACCAAAATCACTAAAACAAACTGACACATAAACATAGGTCCAAAACACACTACATGAAAAATCCAATTTGAGAGCGCTTTAACTGTCTTGGCTCAGTGACAGGGAATCTTGGGACTTGTGGTTTATTGTGGCCCTAGAGTTCTCTGACAGAAAAAGCTAAATGTCTCCCAAAACTAGAGTTTCAGAATTCCCTAGCATTGAGCCAGGGCAGTTAAAACAGTCTCAAACTGGATTATTCTTGCATCCTCTCCTCCCCTAAAACATATAACAAAAACATCAAAAAGGAAAAAAAAACTTGCTGCCTATTTTAATGGATTCCTAAATAATACAAATCTTTGCTTCTACTCTGTTAATCTTCTATTTTCCTTTTTTAACACTAATATTTAATAATAATAATAATAATAATAATAATAATAATAATGTTTATTTCTATTTTCCCGTCTCTCCCAATGGATCGAATTGAGATTTACCATAATACTATCCCACATTTCTTTATTAACTCTGTAATACAAATATTGATAACACTAATAATAAGTCCACTTACCTATCAAATCCAGTAACATCGCCAATAATATCTCCTTTTAAATTTTTAATAAATTATATAAATATTTTCCACTTGTCTTATAAAGGCTTTTGTTTGTTGTTAGTTAATTTTTCTAATTGTGATGTTCTTTTTAAAATTCTTTGCTTAGTTTTAAGCCAGTATTTCTTTACTTTTCTACACTTCCACCAAAAACTGTTCTAACCTGAACAATGCATGTTATTTCCTTATAAAATGTTAAAATAGGAAAAGGTATGAAAGTATGAATGAAAACACACACACTAAATGAACATTTTTTTTTATTTATATGCTACATTGAGTGGCATGATGTCCGCATGTAGATGTAAAGAGTAGATCCCAAGAGTACAAAGTTTGCCTTGTGGAGGGTAATTCTTTGGCAACAGTCGCTGGTTGATTCCATGTTGGTGAGGCAGTGAATCTGCCATTTCCTCCATTTCCACTGAAAGTAACTTGATGCAAGTTTGCACTGTTGTCCTGAGGTAGTTTTCAAATTCTGGGATTTATTTCTAGCGTGGTTCATTCACACCTGGTGTGGTGGAGAATCAAACTGCTTCTTGTTTTAGAGTGAAGAAATGGACTGGGTCCCCATGTTTGGGGTGGGCAGGGTTTTAGACCCATCTGAGTTTTAGAGGAAAGATACTAACTAAATCTTATCCCCCTAAATTGGTTCAGAACCTTTGATAGGTCCTTTAATGTTTCAGGGTATATGCACTTTGAGTTGGGTTGTTCTTGTGTGTCTTCAAATTGTTTCCCACTTATATGGGATTTTCTTGGTAAGATTTGTTCAGAGGGGGTTTGCTTTTGCTTTCCTCTGAGGCTGAGAGAGTGTGACTTGCCCAAGATAACCCAGTGGGTTTTCATGGTTGAGCCCTAGGCCAGATTCCCACTACCTTTTAAACCGAATTGCAAATCGGTTTGAACTGGTTCAAACAACCCTGGTTCCCACTTAAACCAAATCGCTCAAGCAATTCCAAGGGAGCCATGCGCTAGACCCATTTAACCCACATCTTTTTGATACTTATGTTTTCCACATCTTTTTTGATAAATCAGTTCTGTGCAAATGTGAGCAAGCGGGGCAAATGTAGCGGGAACCACGCTCCGCTGTTGAATTGATACATCAATTCGGATAGCACACTGATTTATCTGTAAGTGGGAATGAGGCCTTAGTCTCAGAGCCATAGTCCCATGCTCAAACTGAGTTGGTGAGATGCACTTTTATCACTCTGCCCCAGGCCAGCTGTCCTTCCAAAGTTCATTATTTACCATAATTGCTGTGATGGCTACTTCCACAGCAGCAGATTCATCTCTTCCTACTGTGATGATGTTTGGCTGAGTGTCCACCAAGTTCCTCTTTGCTTCCTCCCTTCTTTACTACATGTGGATAATTTGTGCTTGCTTCCAGCATCACAGCCGGTAGGTGGGAAAGGAAAAGAGGAAATGGGAAACCAGGCTGGTGATAGTAAAGTTTTGGAGTCAGGTGGGGTAGAAAAGAAATTGGAATAATTCTCTGATTTGGATTACAATCTGAGAAGAACAGTTGGGTCAAAAAGCCTACCTTTAACCGGAGGAGCATTATGAGCCAGGGCAAAGAATTCTGAACTTGAATGATATGTGTGTGTGTTGGGAGCCTTCAAACCTATTACAGGATTTTCTTGGCAGGTTTTGTTCAGAGGGACTTTGCTGTTGCCATTGCCATTGCCACTGTCTGATACCTGTATAAATCTCGAATCATGCATACAAGGCAGGTTGCTGCCAGGTTGGCCCCAATAAACCAGAGGCTACCACCCTCCAATGTTTCGGGGTGCTCAGCATGTAGCCCATAGTGGACACTGATGTCCTTCTTTCTCTTTTCTTCTTCCAGGATATGAAAAGCATCTTGCAAAGGTGAGTGAAGCCCGCTTGTTACCAATAACTCCCTATATGCTGCAATGGCATTGTGTAGCCAATGCACAGCTCTCGGGCTTTCATTCCTGTACGACAACAACATCTATTGCTGTTGTTGTTTTCATTTATATCCCACCTTTCTCCCAATAATGCGACTCAAGGCGCCTAGCACTTTAAAACATTATAGGTTAAACACATTACAAAGGTTAAATGGAAGTATTAAACAGTCATATATTAAAACAGTAAAAAATACTAAGCAACTTTTAAAAATAATTAAAAGAATTATTATTTGGGGGAGCAGTGCTCTTATTTTGCCCCACCCATAATGACACTGCTCCTTCCCTTCATGGATATCAGAGAGGCCTTCCAAGAACATTTCCATTTTTCACTTCTCCTTCTCTCTCTCTGCAAGGCAAACACTGGTGTTTGGATTGTGAGGAAAACTCTAAAGGTGATGATAGGACCTTCTTTCCTAAGAGAAGAGCAGCATTTTGGAGGGGAGGGCGCACGAGCACTAGAAAGACATTCCTCAGAACTGTAGCAAGAGGAAAGAATTAAATTCCCCCTCCTCACCTACCACAGTCACAATTGTGTTTGTGTTCTCCTATAGTGGCTATTTGTCCTTTCCTGTGAGTCTATTAAATCCCAATATCACCAAGCAAAACAATACCACATGAAGTCAAAGGCTTTCATGGCTGGCATCCATAGTTTTTTGTGGGTTTTTCGAGATATGTGGCCATGTTCTAGAAGAGTTTATTCCTGATGGTTTGCCAGCATCTGTAGCTGGCATCTTCAGAGAATGATGAAACGTCAGGAATAAACTCTTTGGCCACATAGCCCGAAAAACCCACAAAAAACTAATACCACATAAGTTGGCATCGCTTCTGGCACTTGTAGATTCTTATCGCATGACTAAAGAAAGCTGAGACAGAGAGGGAGAGTAGTGGCTTTCTCTACACCTCTCCCCCTGCCATTGAAGCACTTCCATTCCCTTCCTGAGGGAGACTGTTGTTAAAGTGTGTCTTTTGTCATGCTGTAAAAATCTGTTTGGCAAAAGGCACACTTTTACAATTGGATCCTTAGGAAGGAGAATGGAAGCACTACAACAGCATGCAAAGAGGCAAGGAGAAATACTGCCAATGCTCTGAATCTTTAAAAAAAAACTTGGGGAAAGACCTGGTATCAAATATTCTGGGTTAAGTGGGTTTTTTGGTAGCTCCCCCCCCCTAGAAACCTGAATCAGGTGCATTGTGGGGAGAGGGGACAACAAAAATTCAACTCCAATTCATCCTGGATTATTTTCACCATGGGAATAGGGCCAAGGTTGACACGAAAGCACATAAACAGAGGCACACTAGCCTTAATTTGTTATCTGTAGCCAAGAAACAGAAGTAGAAGTTTAACTCACCTCTTCTATGGGCTTTTCATAATTACTGGATGCTCACTGAAGGGGGAAAATGCTGGACTAAGATAAGCCTTTTCCAACCTGGCTTTTTCTTTTTTCTCTTCTTTCAAGTCTTTTCTCCTTCTCATTTCTGAAATTCTGAATTCTGCACCTGTTCCAGCTCCAGAAGTCTGAATTTAATCATTATTTGCTCTCTCAACAAGGTCTGAAATGAAGGAGAAATTTGAAAAGCCTGTGCCTTTTCCTTCCATTTTGAAGTGGCTAATCTGGACCTACTGGGATGATAATTCCTTACTGAAGGGCATCGGAAAGCAATTGAAAGGTAAGGAGGCATAGCTGTTAGGATTTTGTAGTGGATGTGACCCATTGATTGTCGAATGGAAAGCTGACAGATGAATGGTACATCAACTACTGGTGAAAGTTAAGGAAGAAAAGCAGGGTTATGGTTGAATATTAAAAGGTAAAGGTATTTCCCCTTGACAAGGTTGCCCAACTGTAGAGGACGGTCTTACATCCATTACTAAGCCAAAGAGCCAACTTGTGGTCAGCATGACTGCACAGAACGCTGTTTACTTTCCCACCGAAGTGATACCTATTTATCTACTTGCATTTGCATGCTTTCAAACTGCTAGGTGGGCAGAAGTTGGCACTCCTTCTTTGGAGCTCCTTAAACAGAAACTGGATGGTCATTTGTCCGGAATGCTTTGATTGGGAGGTCCTGCATGGCAGGAGTTGGACTAGATGGCCCTTGTGGTCTCTTCCAACTCTATGATTCTTCTATGATTTGACTTATGGTCACCATAAGTCAAAACTGCATGGCAAGAAACAACAAGGTCAACACAGAGAGTAATCCAATTGATTCAAGAGACCTACTATTGTCAGGACTAAATGGGATTTAAATCATTGCAGTTGTTTCTTCTTGCTAGTCACTCAGTCACTCTTGGTAATTCAAAACCCTGCATTGTTTAAGAAACAAGTAATGAGTAAACAAGCAATCCAAAGGAGTATGGGTGCATCTACACTGTAGAAATAATGCTGTTTGACACAATTTAAGCACTGTAGTTCCATCCTCTGTAATCCTGGGATTTGTAGTTTTACAAGATCCTTTTGCCTTCTGCCAAAGAGTGCTGTTGCCACACAAAACTATAGATCCCGGGATTTTGTGGGATGGAGTCATGGCAGCTAAAGTGGTGTCAAACTGCATTTTTTCTACAGTGCTGATGTAACCTTTGTGTCTGCATGGACCATAAGCTCAGGGTATCATTTTTAGTGCAACTGTCTTCATTCATGGTCCCTTTTAGGCATCCATCCTCTTTCTCTGTGGTACCCTTTCTATGTAATTGTGATTAAAATGGGTGAATCAGAATGGGCCAGTGAATAATTTCTCTTCTCAATAATTATTCTCCTATCATCATCATCATCATCATCATCATCATCATCATCATCATCATCATCATCATCATCATCATACTTATACCCTGCCCTTCAGCCCTAAAGGCTCCCAGAGCGGCTTACAATTATTATTTTCAATTGGACGGTTCCCTGCCCCCAGGCTTACAATCTAAAAAGACAGGACACAAAAGGAGAAGGGAATGGTGGTGGGGAAGGGGATCAGGTCCAGCAGTTCTTCTCTCCCTCTGAGGCTTAGACCAAGGCAGATGGACTGGAGGGAGGACTCTTCTTATTAGTTCAGACCAGACCTGATGGAGCTGGCAGGCCTCACTCTCCCTCTGATGATGTAGATGGCAAAGGAAGGGCTCATCCGCTTACGTATTTTGTTGTAGTTATTGGTGTTGATTCTAGATGGCTCCAGTTTTGAAAAAAAAAGTTTGGAAAACAGTATATACATGAATAAAATAGTAAAACAATTACATTTTGTCTCACTCTTCAGATATCCTAATAAATGGAATCAAGCTTCATGAAGGTAAATTTAGACAACTAACCAAAGAACAAAAATAAAAGTGTAGTTTGGGGTTTGCCAGAAAGTTTTCTGCTTGTTTTGTTTCAATTCAAATAGCTTAGTCATTATATCTATAACTATATGTTTGTGTGGTCTTAAAAGCAAGGTCTGTTGGGTTGGTCAATGGCAGGAAAACCCCTCCAATATCCACAATTAGGCAATACCTTTATACGATGCTCCTCATTGTCACAAAATGGTGGCCAAGCTATCATGTTCTGCCATGAGGCAGAGCTAACCCTACCAAACTTAGGTGATCACCTAAGATGGCAGATGCCACCTTACCTCCTGGATGTTCCTCTTGTACTTGGGCCTACAAATATTGTTGGACTACACCTCCCCACACCTTTGGCTGTGCTGCCTAGGCCTGATGGGAACTGCAGTTAAGCAACATCTAGAGGGAAGCAGTCCCATCTTCTGTGTTGAAGGAAGATTCAAATGCCAGTTCAATTGGGTTTTGTTTGTGGAATGAGGAAAGAGTGCCATTGTGACGTTGAAGGCTTTCATGGCTGGCATCCACAGTTTTTTGTGGGTGTTTTGCGCTATGTGGCCATGTTCTAGAAAAGTTCCTGACCTTTCACCAGCATCTGTGGCTGACATCTTCAGCGAAAGATGCCAGCCACAGATGCTGGTGAAAGGTCAGGAATAAACTTTTCTAGAACATGGCCACATAGCCCAAAAAACCCACAAAAAACAAAAGAGCACCATCTTTTCCTTTGCCCAGAGAGGAAAATGTCTTGGGGTAGCTTTGACACAAGAACTTGTGAAGAGACCTGGTTCAGCCCTAGGGTCCACTTTACTGACCATCCTGACAGCCACCAGACAGAAGTTTTTTGACCCAAATCAGGACACTAAAGATGGGAAAAGAAAAGCAGAGTAAAAGGTTTTAATGTAAAACTACAGTATTTCTAATTGTCTTAATTCTTGCAGTACCAGGGGTTTGGACTGGATGGCTCTCTTCTACAATTCTGTGTTTCTCCCTGAAAAAAACAGCAAACAAATGTGGCATGATTTGGTCTTGTGCCTCCCTGATTCTCCATTGCCCTAGAAAAGCATATTTTATCAGTTTTCAAAAGCTAAAGTCTCAATCCTGTAGAATTTAGAGTCAACAAGATTATGACTGAAATTCATGTAACATGACATTATGCTGAGCTGATACTATTTATCTCCCCCTCCCACCTTCCCTTACAGCAAATTTGACTTTCGATCCTGTCACAGCTCATCCCTGCCTCATCCTGTCAGAGGATCACAAAAGCTTGAAGCTGGGAGAGAATGATCAAGATTTGCCCAAGAATCCAGAGAGATTTGACCAGTTTCCCATTGTGCTGGGGACAGAGGGTTTTTCTTCGGGCAGACATTTCTGGGATGTCATTGTGGGACCTGAGGAAGAATGGGCTGTGGGGGTCGCCAGAAAGTCTGTGAGAAGAAAGGGTCCGGTTGCGTTTGGTGCTGTAGAGGGGATCTGGGTTATAGGGAAGTGGCTACATGGGTACTTGGCTCTCAACTATCCTGACTTCACCCTGTTGCGTAGGGGAGGAATTCTCAAGAGGATCAGAGTATTCCTGAACTACACTGGTGGCCAGGTAGCCTTCTTTGACTTAAAGAAAGCAGAGCTGCTCTTCGCTTTCTCAGAAGCTGAATTCCTTGGGGAGCCTGTATACCCTTTCTTTTGGCTGAACGGAAAAGCTGTCTTACGCTTTCTGTCAGATAATCGGAATTCCCTTCGTAGATGCCCAACAATTTAAAAGAACGATTTTTCATCAATAATGCATCTGAGGAAGTATACAAAAGCTCGTGCTACCAATTTCTTTCTTTAAGTTAGTCTCAAAAATGCTACAAGATCTCTCTGAGTACTGATTCTATAGACTAACATGCTATATCTTTGAATTTTTTATCAAATTTGTTGTTGTTGTATACTTTCAAGTCGTTTCTGACTTATGATGACCCTAAGGCAAATCCCTTCTCTGCTATGGAAACCCACCAGGTTGGGCAAGTCATACTCTCTCAGCCTTAGAGGAAGGCAATGGAAAACCCAGATAACTATACTGTATTATTTCACATCTCATCTTACACTGATCTTATAGAACTCCTTGACCACCAAGTTCATATCATGAGCCCTCATTCCCACTACGATTTAAAGCAAATCACTGATTGGCTTATATGACCATTGTTCCCATTTGAAACCAGTTCCGATCCTACTTTGATCAATTTATGTAGTGATAAAGTGAGGCAAACGCAAAAAAAACCCATTTTTTCCTGACACTAGTTCTTTGGCGGTTCTTTTGAAAATAATCGATTATTGTTCAACAAGTG
>NC_056523.1:13515885-13524242 GCF_019175285.1 Sceloporus undulatus
GACCTGAATAAACTAGAAAGTTGGGCCACAGCTAACAAAATGAAATTCAACAGGGAGAAATGCAAGGTACTGCACTTAGGGCGGAAAAATAAAATGCACAGATATAGGATGGGAGACACATGGCTGAATGAAACTACATGTGAAAGGGATCTGGGAGTCCAAGTAGACCACAAGCTGAACATGAGTGAACATTGTGATGGGGCAGCTAAAAAGGCCAATGCAATTTTAGGCTGCATCAGTAAGAGTAACGTATCTAGATCAAGGGAAGTAATAGTGCCACTCTATTCTGCTTTGGTCAGGCCCCACCTGGAATATTGTGTCCAGTTCTGGGCGCCACAATTCAAAAAGGATGTTGAAAAACGAACGTGTCCAAAGGAGGGCAAGTAAAATGGTGAAAGGTCTAAAAACCATGTCCTATGAGGAACGGTTTAAGGAGATGGGGATGTTTAGCCTGGAGAAGAGAAGGTTAAGAGGTGATATGATAGCCCTGTTTAAATACTTGAAGGGATGCCATACTGAGGAGGGAAGTGACTTGTTTTCACTTGCTCCAGAGACTAGGACCCGGAGCAATGGATGCAAGCTACAAGAAAAGAGATTCCACCTCAACATTAGGAAGAACTTCCTGACAGTAAGGACTGTCCAACAGTGGAACAAACTCCCTCGGAGTGTAGTGGAGTCTCCTTCCTTGGAGGTCTTTAAGCAGAGGCTGGATGGCCATCTGTCGGGGATGATTTGATTTGGATTCCTGCATGGCAGGGGGTTGGACTGGATGGCCCTTGTGGACTCTTCCAACTCTATGATTCTATGATTTACTTTCTTTATAGCTGCCCTTCCATGCCCTGATTTCTGATTTCCTGACTACAGTCTCTATTTTGTTTTATGGCTGAGCCAAGATATATAAAATCTTAAAAGTATCATCCATTTTATAAAAAGTGGATGATAACACACTGCTCATAGATGTGACCCTGCATCTGAGTATTGTTGTGAGAATAAAATTGGATAGAATCCACTGACGGGAATTCCAGAGGGTGGGAGCAGCCACCAAGAAGGCCCTCTTTTGTGTCCTCACCAAGCAATCTTGTGATGGTAGCAGGACAGAGAGAATATCTTCCCCTATAGATCTTAGTGTTTTGGCAAGTTCATATGGGGATATATGGATGGCTCTTCAAATAATCTGGACCTAACTGTATAGGGCTCTATAGGTCACAACCAGTACTTTGAATTGTGTCTGGAAACAAACCAGTAGCCAGTGAAGCTGTTTCAAGAAGGGAGTTATATGTTCCCTGTAACTGGCCCATCAACATTCTGGCCACAGTATTCTTGACCTGTTAAAGTTTCTGAACAGTTTCCAAAGGCAGTCCCAAGTAGACTGTGTTAACAGTAGCCACTAGTTCTAGCTAAAACTTCTAAATAAATATAGTTTCATTATATGGAGTGTTTTTAATGTTTTCTGCTCAACAAAGACATGTAATGGCCTTTTGAGTGGAATAAAAATGCTAATAAAAGTAAAATACATTAGCTGACAGAATTTGTTAATCAGTAAGGGCAGGGAGAAGCAGTAGCAATAAATCAGATAATTATACAATTTAGGTCTCAGAACAACAAAATGGAACAAGATGGAGTCATAAATCAGATATCCATTCAGGATCTTTGGAGTGTCTCATGCTTCAAAGTCTTGGGCTGAAATTCTGCCTCATCTTGCCACTCTTGCCTCAAAGCTGCTGCTGTTCTGGGTGTTAGCTGCAGTCCTATCCTTCACCACCATCTCCAGTTGGTTTTTCTTCACACCATTTTTCTTGGACTCTCCTCAGTCTTTCATCTCTCTGATTTTCCACCCTCCAGGATTTTCTCACATGCACCAGCCAAATCATCCTCCTCAAAATTTCCTACAGCAGCAGCACCCATCACAGTAGTCATTTTGCTAACTGGCAGCCCCATATGACAAACCAGTCTGGTGTAGTGGCTTGAGTGTTAGAGACGGAGTCCAAGAGACCAGGGTTTGAAGGCTGGGTGATCTTGAGCAAATCACATTCTGTCATACTAATGAGTTTATCACATGAGGCAGGCATACTGCAATTTTTCTTGTTTGCTGTTGTGTTCCTTAAAGTCATTTCCGACTTATTGTGACCATAATGTGAATCTATCATGAGGTTTTCTTAGCAAGTTTCTTCAGAGGGGGATTGCCACTGCCATCCTCTAAGGCTGAGAGACTGTGACTTGCCCAAGGTCATCCAGTGGGTTTACATGGCCTAGCTGGGTTTTGAACCTTGGGCTCCAGAGTCATAGTCCAGTGCTCAAATCATTACACCTCGCTGGCTCTTATACTGCAGTTACAGCAGGATAATTGTATTTTTGGCTGGGACTTAGTGCATTATGTTGTTCCTCTTCTGTTGTTCTCCCAGTGGAAGACCATTTGGAAAGCATTTCATTTACAACCAACTACATTATCATACCACCTTGTTACACTGGGGTTATACCATTTAAAAATGGCTTCAGCTATATTCTCAAGGTTAGCTAATTGTTGATGCTGTGTATCTCAGCCTTGCCACATTTGTGCTGTAATGGCATGATTTGGAGGTTTTCCCATGCATTAATGTCATTATCATCACTCCATTTGACCTGCTTTATGATTTGAATGCTGGATTAAGATTCCAGGAGACCAGGGTTCAAATCCCCACTCAGCCTTGAAAACCCATAGAATGACCTTGAGCATGTTGCACTTTCTCTTACTAAGAAGAAGGCAATCTCCCTGGAACAAAATTTCCCAGAAAAAACCCTAATATAGAGATGCCAGAGTGGACTTGAGGGCACATGGCAGCAAGAATGCCTACAGGGCACCCATGCCATCTTCTAAAAGTTCTAGATGTGTTCATGGATGAAAAGGGACTAGGGACACTAGCAAAAACTTTTGTGGACCCTTTGCCGTAATAAAATAGGTGCATCTTCAAGGTGCCATAAGATTTGAGTTTGTAAGTAAGCAGCTATAAATAGCATGTCACTTCTTTTGCTTTGTCACTGAGTTTTGTTTTGCTTTGGCTTTTACTGTTAGTAACCGTACATGTAGTCTCATTGCCTGTGTGCTTTGTATCTTAAAACCATTGAAAATCAATTCCAGTTCCATCCACAGTGAATAGCAATAGCACGTATATTTCTATACCATTTATCAGTGCACTTAAGCACTTCCTAAGTGGCTTACAATGTGTAAGCCAATTGACCCCAACAAGCTGGGTATTCATTTTACCAACCTACAGAAGGATGCAAGGCTGAGTAGACCTTGGAATCCCTGGGATCGAACTCACAACTTTCTGGCAGCAGTATTGGCATTTAACCATTGTGTCACCAAGGCTCCCAGGTGAAGCAATGGTGGCTGGTCAGCACTAGAGCCCCATCTAGAAGTACCCCTGGTCTGGAGAACAACAACACCAGCACTTGTGCGGTAGATTGGAAGCCTTTAGTGAGACAGTATCAAGTTGGCTTTTCCATTTGCAAAAAAGAAGGGGTGAAGGTCTTCCCCAGAGAATGTGAGTGCTGAGAATGCAAAGAGAAGGGCAGCTCTGTCAGCATCGAAAAATGCCACACATCTCCCAGTATAGTTCAGAGACACTCGGATGCTCTTCAGCTCTCCCGTCAAGGGGAAAGAAAGAAAATAAGGTTCTTTGAGAACTCCGTACTGCCCGGCCCATTTCCCCACTGCCCAGATCCCTTGATCAGGATTAAAGTCAACATCACCCTTTCTTTTCAAAGACCTACTGGCAACCCCTACACCCCATTCCTCTTCACTTCCCACAGTGACATCCCAGTAATGTCTTCCTGATGTGAATCCTTCATGTCCCAGAACAAAAGGCCATTCGTCGAATCTCTCAGGGTTGTTGGGCAAATCTTGATACGCCTCTCCCCATCTCAAGCTTTTTTGATCCTCAGACAGGATGAGTTTGGGATGAGCAGTGCCTGGGTCCAGGGTCACATTTTCTGTTGCAATGAGAGCGGAAGACAAAAAGTAAAATAAAACAGATAAAATAAAAAGATGGAGCACAAGAATCTGCTATGAGGCTGGCTAATAGACTGATTTTAGAAACACATTGCAGACATGGTTGGATTAAGTATGGTTACCATATTTTGAAGAAGAAAATAAGGGAACACATTTTCCAAACACCAAATCAGTATGATGGCTCTCACTTCAAATACCCTTACTATAATCTGTGATAATTGCTGCTATAAATGTTTCTAACCATCATTGTATTTAAACAACAGTTTAAATTGACTATTCAGCAATCATTAATATTACCAACATTCATCTGGTTACATCTGAATTTTCAATATCTAAGTAACTGCAAAAAGACATGTGCTCAAATTGACTCCCAAAGGGCTGAGGCGGCTGCTTTGGAGGAACTCCCCTCACTGTGTTTTAAACTGGCATCTCCCTCCTCCTCTTCCAAACTTTACTATTTGATCACCCATTTACTGTAAGAAAATCTAGACATTTTAAAAATCAAGTAGTTTCTGACTGATGACAACCCTAAGGCGAACCTATCATAGGGTTTTCCTGGCAAGTTTCTTCAGAGGGGGTTTAGCATTGCCCTCCTCTGAGGCTGAGAGTGTGTGATTTGTCCAAGGTCACCTAGTGGGTTTACATGGCTGAGCAGGGATTCAAACCCTGACCTCCAGAGTCATAGTCCAATGCTCAAACCACTGCAAAATGCTGTCTGTCCTATTATACCTAGGAAGGCTCAATGACAACCACTGTCTTAATACTGTATTTATTAGTGCTTCATCATTTAGTACAATTGGACTGATAATTCTCAAGGATGCTCAACTACATAGAAGTCTTGCTGGTCCAATTTTGCCAGATTATATTTGGGGGGGGGGGTGTTGTTCCACCCAGTTTACTAGTGGGGGGGACTGAGTCTCTATTCCCAGATTCAGGGATTCATGTCACTGTCTGACTAATCCTAAATCTTTCCTGTGGGTTTGGTTGTTCTCCATCAGACTTGACAAACTCACCTTTCTGAAGTTGAAGTTCACAAAGCAGAGTATCTGATGAAAGAAAGGGAATACATATTAGGCATTTTAAAGTATACCACATATTTTTGTGTAAACATATCCTTTTCATCTCACTACACCATTCACACACACATTTAGAAGGAGCAGGGGTGATGAAAATGGTGGGCCATAGGCTATTTTGTGGGACCCAAATCTGAAAAGTCTTAATTTTTATGGGTGATTATTTTAGCTTCCAAAGAACTAAAAAAATGTCACAAAATGTAGCAGATTTGCCCATGCAACCCCCAAACCATGTGGAAAAAATGACCAAAAATGAAATAGATTCCAGTTCTGCTAGGAGTGATGGAGCACTTCATTGGGAACCAGAGTAGCATTCACCCCAATATATACAGACTGGGATGACAGGGATGCTTGTCCAAGTTCAGCTTTGCTTATAAATAGTCACATTTCTATACTGTTAACTTCTTTTAATTTGGTTAATTAACACTCTAACAGATTTAGAACAGTGTAAACCAGTGATTTCCAAACTTTGGTCCTCCAGGTGTTTTGGACATCAAGTCCGAGAAGCCCCAGACAGCTTGGTCAACCATCAGGAATTCTGGGAGTTGAAGTCCAAAAATCTGAAGGATCAGACATTCTGGGAATCACTGGCATAAATGTATCAAAGCTAGCTGCCTGAGACTTAAAAAACATTTGCTCAGTGTGATCATAAACATGGATATTCAAAAGCAAAGCTCTGGAAGCACACACAGAAAGACTGGGTGAGTGATGACAAGACATAAACAAACCGTCCAATGCTTCTAGTTCTTAAAAGTCAGCGTAACAAAGCAGCAGATACTGTAGTTCAGTTACCAGGTTTTTACAACATATGTAATTTGTACAAAATTGTTCTCACAAATGCAAGCAGATACTTTGAAACTGACAAAATATTTCACTCTTTTACAGGCAAGGAGGAAAAAAATGTGTTTTTATGATCTTGCATGTAAAAAGTAGAGCAGTGAGGATTTACATCCTTAACAGAAAATATGGTAAGGACAGTGGTCTACAAACTATGGGATAAACCCTAATCGATTTGAATTTCGTCATATCTGTGTTCTAGCGAAGCCACTAACTACATTAGTCACAAGCAGTATTGTTTTTGTATTAGTGGTTTGGAGCCTGACAACACAATTCTGCATGTCTATTCAGAAGCAAGTCTCATTGAATTGAATACCAAGTGAAGTAAGTGGATTTAAAAGTACATGCCAATTTTTACAGAAGTGTCTCTCACAGTTCAAAATTTTGGGTTTGAATTTAGGTATTGCTGTAATCCAGAGCCTCATAGAGCATACCTAAGGAGTTGGGTCCAAGCCAAATTCACTAAATTCAATATGAACTTTGCCTCTGCAAGATAACAAACATACCAGTACTGTTTTTATCAGGGAATTACTGGATATATTTTTCTCTTGGCCTTTCTCCAAGGAACTGAGAAAACAAACAATGAGTAGTTTCCTCTGTCATAGTTCCCCCCCTTATTTCACCTGTGTACACACACACACACACACATAGAAAACAACAACAGTCGCTTCACTTTAAGGAAATATATGCCTGACTAGTTTTGCCAAAACCAGAAACACCTTTTTATGGTAAACTAGAATTGACTTCTCAGGCTGCATCTGCACTGTCGAAATAATGCAGTTTGATACTGCTTTACCTGTCTTCACTCAATGCTATGGAATTCTGGGATTTGTAGTTTTGTGAGATTACTTTTTAACTTTCTCTGACAGAGAGCTCTGGTGCCACAACAAAGGACAAATCCAGGATGCCATTTCTTGGAGCCATGGCAGTTTAAAGCATTGTCAGACTGTATTATTTCTGCAGTGCAGATGCCACCTTAGTCAATCAAATCCCCATTTTTCTGACTTTGCTAGCAGTGTGAGCAACCCACAGCCAGGAACAACCACAGTTCAACAAATACGGCATTACATACACAGTCCTTTATCCAGTCTTCATTACCTTTGACTTGCTTGACAACACTCTCCAAAGAAAAATTTATATCCCAGAATTCCCAGATTCTCCATTTCAGTGCAGGAGGAAAAGCCAATGGATTCTCAAAAGTCTCCTTCTCTTCATACCTAGGCAGAAATAAATGTCCAAATTGCATCTGACTGATCTCAAATTAGCAAGTGACTGAAAGGCAAGAACAAGAGAGAAAGAAAAGAAAGAGGCCGCTGTAGAAAGGAAATGAGAGCTGGAAGCATTTTGATCTTATTGTGATCTCAAGACCACAAAGGCTGCATCCACACTGCAGAAATAATCCAGTTTGAAACCATTTTAATAGCCATGGCTCAATACTATGAAATTCTGGGATTTGTAGTTTGGTGAGACATATAGCTGCTTCTGTCAGAGAGTTTTGGGTCCACAACAAACTACAGTTCCCAGAGTTTAATAGCATTGAGCCAGGGTAGTTAAAATGTGTCAAACAGGATTATTTCTGCAGTGCAGATGCAGCCAAAGGGAGGCATTTGATAGCCAATGGAAACCTTACTAAGGAACCGTGTCTTTTGCTAAAAGGAATACCCCTATGATTCCTCCTTGTATTTTCCCAGTAATATCAAGTGAAAATAAAGTCATTGTATGACATCAATACCTCTATACTGGGTTTCTCCTGAATGTGTGAAGGCTCTGAGTACGTAGGAAAATTGTGAGTAGGTTCCAGGGGCCAACTGTCTCCCCAGAGGTCCACCAAAAACTGTACTTCCTCCTACAGTTCCAGGATTTTGTTTCTTCCCCCATTTCATTTATAGTTTTGAGAGGTAGAATCCAGTTAGAATAGTCCCTTTACACAAGCTATCTCTGCTATGGATGGTTTCTAGGAATAGTGATCTTCCTGAGCGAAAAATTCACCTAGGCCTCATTCCCACATACAAATAAATCGGTTTGTGATCTAAATCAATAGATCGGTTTGACAGTGGAGCATGGTTCACACTACAATTGCCCCAATACTGTAAAATAACCCACTTGTCATTCACATTGATGAATGAATCAATTCAGCATGATGAATGAATTGATTCAAAGCAACTCCTTTTAGCCACCACAGCTTTATGGCACCCCTTCAGCACTGCATCTAAATGAGTTGTGGGATGATGGTGCGCACCATGTAGACCAACATGTGCCAAAATGGCACCGTAGGGGCAGAGTTAGGGCATCTAGCATGAGGACGCTGAGCCTTAACTCCACGCTCTTCATAACGTTGAGGCGGAATCTCTTTTCCTGTAGGAGCAATGGATGCAAGCTACAGGAAAAGAGGTTCCACCTCAACATTAGGAGGAACTTCCTGACAGTAAGGGTTGTTCAACAGTGGAACAAACTCCCTC
>NC_056523.1:13527242-13540244 GCF_019175285.1 Sceloporus undulatus
GGGTGATGTTGACTTTAATCCTGATCAAGGGATCTGGGCAGTGGGGAGATGGGCCGGGCAGTACGCAGTTCTCAAGGAACCTTATTTTCCTTCTTTCCCATTGACGGGAGAGCTAAAGAAAATCCGAGTGTCTCTGAACTGTGCTGGGAGGTGTGTGGCATTTTTCGATGCTGACAGAGCTGCCCTTCTCTTTGCATTCTCAGCACTCACATTCTCTGGGAAAGACCTCCACCCCTTCTTCTTTGCAAATGGAAAAGCCAACTTGATACTGTCGCACTAAAGGCTTCCAATCTACCGCACAAGTGCTGGTGTTGTTGTTCTCCAGACCAGGGGCTCTAGTGCTGACCAGTGCCATTGCTTCACCTGGGAGCCTTGGTGACACAGTGGCTAAATGCCAATATTGCTGCCAGAAAGTTGTGAGTTCGATCCCAGGGACTCCAAGGTCCGCTCAGCCTTGCATCCTTCTGTAGTTTGGTAAAATGAGTACCCAGCTTGTTTGGGTCAATTAGCTTACACATTGTAAGCCACTTAGGAAGTGCTTAAGTGCACTGATAAATGGTATAGAAATATACTTGCTATTGCTAATCACTGTGGATGGAACTGGAATTGATTTTCAATGGTTTTAAGATACAAAGCACACAGGCAATGAGACCACATGTACAGCTGCTAACAATAAAAGCCAAAGCAAAACAAAACTCAATGACAAAGCAAAAGAAGTGACATGCTATTTATAACTGCTTACTTACAAACTCAGATCTCATGGCACCTTGAAGATGCACCTATTTTATTACACCAAAGGGTCCACAAAAGCTTTTGCTATTGTCCCCAGTTTCTTTTTGTCCATGAACACATCTAGAACTTTTAGGAGATGGCATGGGTGCCTTGTAGGCATTCTCGCTGCCATGTGCCTTTAAGTCAACACTGGAATCTCTGTCCTAGAGTTTGTCTGGGAAATTTTGTTCTGGGGAGGTTTTGTCATTGCCTTCTTCTTAGTCGGAGAGTGTGACTTGCTCAAGATCATCCTGTGGGTTTTCAGGGCTGAGTGGGGATTTGAACCCTGATCTCCTGGAATACTAGTCCAACACTCAAATCACAAGCAAGTCAAATGGAGTGATGATAATGGCATTAATGTATGGAAAATCTCCAAATCATTCCATTATAGCACAAATGTGGCAAGGGTGTGAGACACAGAGTCAACAATCAGCTATCTTTGCCAGTACAGTGGTACCCCGGGATTCGAAATCACCGCGTTACGAAATTTCCGGGATATGAAAAAAATAAATAGGAAAAAACTGTTTCGGGTTACGTTTTTTTTTCCGGCTTACGAAAATTTTTTTGGTGCTTTTCGGCGCTTTTTCGCACGAAATCGCGGCTTTCAGCGCTAGCGGCTATGGCTTTTTCGGCTAGCGAAATCTTTCGGGTTACGAACGGCGCCGCGGAACGAATTACATTCGTAACCCGGGGTACCACTGTATATCTGAAGCCATTTTTGAATGGTATAATCCCAGCATAACAAGGTGGGATATGGCTGTAAAAGAAATACTTTCCAGATGGTCTCCCATTAGGAGAACAACAGAAAAGGAACAACATAATGTACTAAGTCCCAGCCAAAAATACAATAATCCTGCTGTAATTGCTGTATAAGTGCCAGCAAGGTATTGTGGTTTAAGCATTGGAATTATACTCTAGAGGCCAGAGTTTGAATCCTAGCTTGGCCATGGAAACCACTGGGTGTCTTTGAGCAAGT
Source organism: Sceloporus undulatus (assembly GCF_019175285.1). Classification (NCBI taxonomy): domain Eukaryota; kingdom Metazoa; phylum Chordata; class Lepidosauria; order Squamata; family Phrynosomatidae; genus Sceloporus; species Sceloporus undulatus. The sequence goes on from NC_056523.1 coordinate 13,528,990, forward strand.
CACACTCTCTCATCCTCAGAGGATGGCAGTGGCAACCCTTCTCTGAAGAAACTTGCCAAGAAAACCTCATGATAGGTTCACCTTATGATCATAATAAGTTGGAAAATACAAACAAAATTGCACTATACATTTCTTGTGTGATAAGCTCATTAGTCTGTCAGAATGTGATTTGCTCAAAATCATCCAGTGGAGTTTCAGCCTGGTGTCCTGGACTCCTACTCTAACACTCAAGCCACTATATTAGACTGGTTTGTCATGTGGGGATGCCTTTTAGCAAAAATTACTACTGTGGTGGATGCTGTCCAAGTAGGGATGCCATATCCCGGCGGCCCCCGGGACAAATCCGCTTTTGGGAGCCCCCTCCCGGTCCGGTTTGGCCCCCAGCACCCGGTTCGGGGCCCGTGCGGCACCAACCCATCTTCCCCCGCCTCCCCGCGCGGCCGCGCCACCCTACCCCTCCTCCGTTCCAGGCCGCGCGGCTGCGTGGAGGAAGCAAAGGAGGAGGCGAAGGAGGAGGCGGTGTGCTTTTTGTGCGCGGCCGCGTGGCCTGGAATGGAAGAGGAGGAGGAGGTGGGTGGCGCGGCCACGCGGGGGGGCAGGGGAGGGTGGCAGGGGGGCGGGGGGGCAAGGGAGGGGGGGGCGCAGAGGCAGGCAGGCACCTCTGCCTCCTCCTCTGCCTCTGCCTCTGCCTGCCGGGCCCAAGGCAAGTGCCTGGCACGGTCGAGCGGAGGCACGCCAGGCAGAGGAGGTGGTGGGTGCCTGCCTGCCTGCCTGCTGCCTTGGCGCTTGGGTGAGGGGGGACACGCCAAAGCAGCCACCCATCTCCTCTTCCGCTTGGGACTGGGAGGCAGAGGAGGAGGAGGGAGGAAGGAGGAAGGAAGGAGGGAGGGAGGAAGGAGGGAGGGAGGAGGGAGGAAGGAGGAAGAAAGGAGGAAGAAGGGAGGAAGGAAGGACAAGGAGGAAGAAGAGGAGGAGGGAGGAAGGAAGGAAGGCGGAAGGAAGGAGGAAGGAGGAAAGACAAGGAGGAAGAAGAAGAGGAGGAGGAAGAGGAGGAGGAGGAGGAGGAGGATGAAATGAGCCAGCTTCTGAGGCAGGACCAATGTAAGTTGCTCTGATTTTTACAAACTCATGCGCAGTGGGGAAAAAACCAAAGTCCCTTGACCAAGTACAGTACACACTTCTGAGAAGAACAGTTGAATCCGAGGGCAAACCCACTTCTTGTTAAACCACCTTGACATATTCAGTATGGATAGCATGTTCAGTGTGAAACCCAAAGAGTTTGGTTATCAAATAAGCCTCTGAAATATGCAAGAGGCCATGTTATGTAAAGCCATGTTCAATGCCCAAATGTGCTCTTTGGAATGGGGGGAGGGGAGGTTGGCCAAAAAGGAAAGTACATTTCTGTCATCTGTCTAGGAATAATGCCCAAATGTCCTCCATTTTGATCATGCCTAAGAAACATGAATTTATATTAACATTTTTTAAAAACCCTCAATTTTTTCCGTGTGTCCTCCATTTTAAAAAAATGTGCCCTCCATTTGAAACTTTTGTCCTACATTTGTCCCGGTTTGGAGGTCCAGACTTAGGGCAACCCTATGTCCAAGGCTCAAGCCCCCTCAAGCTTGCTAAAGAGTTGCCATAGGAAATTCTGAGGATAGTTTGGCTGGTGCATGAGAGGAAATCATGGAGGAGAGTGAAAAATCTTAGAGAGGAAAGACTGAGGACAGCCCAAGGTGTGAAGAAAGACCAGCTGAAGATGACAGTGGAACAGCAGCCTTGAGGCCAGAAAGTGGCAAGATGAGGCTTAGTGCAGCATCTCAGCCCAGGACTTTGAAGCATGAGACACCCTAGAGATCCTGAGTGGATATCTGATATATTTGATTCCATCTTGTTCCATTTTGTTGGTTTGAGATTAAAGTTGTGTAATTATCTGATTTGTTGCTACTGCTTCCCTCTGCATTTACTGAAAAACAAATTCTGTCAGCCAATATAGTTGACTTTCTTTAGCATTTTTATTCCACTCAAAAGGTCATTATGCGTCTTTGTTGAGCAGGAAACATTAAAAACACTCTGGGGCCATTCAGACTACCTTTTACTCTGGATCAGAAACCGAATTTACCATGGGAAGTTCATATTGGCCCTGATCCTTCCACAAGTGAAATCGAGGCTTTCACACCCCTTCAGGGGCAAATGCCCCTTGGCACAGGTCTTTTGAAAGCGGAGTTATGCTGTATCTTTTTAGAAAAACCGGGTCTGGCAAATATGAACTTGTCCCCGGTCATGATCGGGGCAAGTTCAGGGGAGGAATTTAGGGCAGAGGGAGGGCAGAGGGCGGAACATACTTCCCCTTCATCAGAGAAGGAGGAGGAGAAGGAGGAAGGAGCCGGAGAAAGGGTGCCAAGGACAATCGGGGTGACGGAGCAGGAGGAGGAGAAGGAAGGAGCAGGACGAAGGGGCAAGTTCAGGGTAGGTCAAAGGGAGGGCACAGAACGGAACAAGTCTCCCTCTCACAGGCAGCTTTCTCTCACTTTTTATTTTTGACAGACTATGCAAATGCTTTTTGCTACAGGGTGATACATATAGATAGAATGTGTCTGCTTGTGCTACATTTCCCTTTCATTTGCTTGCTCCCGGAACAGCACCTCACTTTGCAAGGGGCTTTTTTCTAAATTATTTTGTATATGCGAATGCTACAATGTGAATGTTACAAATGTTTCTCTTTCAATTTGGCAAATTGATACAGAATGCTTTTGCTTCTGTATGTGTCTGTAAGGAATTCTGGGGTGGCTGAGGGAAAGCAAAGGATGTAGAGATGGCATTCTGAGATGAGGAAATAATTAATTAATTAATTAATTATTGTATGTGTATGAGGCATTCTGGGGTCGCAAGGAGGGAGGATACAGAGATGACATTAGATTGCATTTTGGGGTTGAAAATGGAGGCAGAGGAAGATCCATAATCTGCAGTGACCCAAGCCTTCTTTTAAACCGGTACCTGCAAATGTGAACTCTCTGCAAAGAGCTGCAATGGCATTCAGGGTTAAATTACTACAATTAAGGTCAATGATAGTGGGCACTTGCTTCTGGGGAGATTCGGGAGGGAGGGGGGTAATCTGCCCAGTTCCATCCAGCGCAAATGAGCGAGTGGGAATGGGGCCTCCATGTAATTAAACTATCTCTGCTTGGAATTTTTAGTTAGAACTAGTGGCTACTGTAATGCAGTCTACGTGGGGCTGCCTTTGGAAACTGTTCAGAAACTTTAACAGGTCCAGAATGTTGTGGCCAGAATGCTGACTGGGGCCAGTTATAGGGAGCATATATAGCTTCACTGGCTCCTGGTTCATTTCTGGGCACAATTCAAAGTGCTAGTTGTAACGTATAGAGCCCTATACAACTTAGGTCCAGATTATTTGAAGAACCGTATCTCCCCACATGAACCTGCCAGAGCACTAAAGTTTATAGGGGAAAGCATTCTCTCAGTCCTGCTGCCATCACTGGCTTGCTTGGTAAGGCACAAAAGAGGCCCTTTTTGGTGGCTGCTCCCATCCTCTGGAACTCCCTTCCACATGAGACCAGGCTGGTCCCCTCCCTCATGGCCTCTCGTCGGCAAGTAAAAACATTTTTATTTAAACAAGTGTTTGATGTATAATCATGTCAGAGTGGATTTTATGGAGTGTGTGGCTTTTAGTTATGTTTTAACTTTTGTATATTTTTATGTAATTTTATATTTAGAATAAATTTTAGATTTTTTTAACTGTTTTAAATTTTATTGTAATTTAAAAAAATGTTTTAAGGCTGTTTTAAGGCTAGACAAGGCTGCCCCATCTCTCCTCTTTTTTTCAATATGGTTTTAGAAATATTTTTGATTAAGTTAAGAGCAAATGTACAAATTAAAGGGGTTAAAATCAAAGGAAGAGAACATAAACTGTGAGCATTTGCAGATGATCTATTACTGACCTTGTCAGAACCTTTAGACAGTATTGAACCTCTTCTAATGGAAATGGACCAGTATGCAAAAGTATCTGGCCTGAAAGTAAATAGGAACAAGTCAGCTATCCTTGCTATGAATATTCCTAAAGAGGAATTAAGAAAAATTGAAAATGACTCCCAATTGGCAGTGAAGAAAATGGTTAGATAAATTACAGATTTATCTCACAGCAAGAACTTGAGAAATTAGGTTAATACAAAACCTGGCTCTTTTACAAATAACTTCAGAACAGATTTAACCTTGATATTAAAGAGCCAGGTTTAGAGAAGGCAGAAGAAAACTTCGAGAGACTTTTACAACATAGGAAAAGCTATACAATCTCTAATGTATATAATTTGTTCTTGGGTTGGGATATGGAGCAGGAGGTAATTAAAGAAACCATGGTGAAATGGGCAGAAGACCTGGGTCAAACCTACCAATTGAGCAGTGGGGAAAAATTGGGCTAAAAGAACCAAATATGAGTAGCGACCTCAGAGAAAATCTTTTAAAGGTGCAGTATAGGTGGCACTGAACCCCAGCAAGACTTGCTAAAATGGTAGGGACTTTTCTACACCTTTTGTAGAATTGCAAAATAGTAAAAAAAAATTGTTTGGGGATTTATGAGATCATAAAAAAACCTTAAAATGTAAGCTAAACTTTGATCCCAATGTTTTTTGTTGTTGTTGTTGAGTATGATTAAGGATGATAAGCTGGGAAAAAATATATGGGAAATTGCCTTTTTATATGTCTGCTACAGCCAGGGTAACTTTAGCAAGATGGTGGAAGAAGAAAGAATCTCCATGTTTAGACAAATGGTTAATGTAACTAATTGATTAAATAGAATTAGATATACTTACCTGCTTAAGCAGAGGAAGTGATTGGGAAGAAATCAAAGAGGATTGGTTTCCATTGATAGCATATCTGAAAGAAAAGGGGAAAATATTAAAAATTACATGTACATCTAATAAAATTTTTGAATATAAACAAGAACTATTGGTTCAGAATATGAATATCAAACATCTCAAATTTGGTTATTTCAGGATCTTACTGAGTTTCCTTTTTTTATTAAAGTACAATATACTGTAGTAAGTTCTATTTTTCTATTTCCCAAGTCTTCTGTATATTAGAGACAAAAGAATCACAACTACAATAAAACTTATTTTTTTAAAACTTAGCTCTGACCACATCTCTCCTGTGTTGGCATCCCTTCACTGGCTCCCCCTCCCTTTCCGCATTCAGTATAAGCTTCTACTGTTGACGTTTAAAGCCCTCCATGGGCTGGCCCCTCCTTACTTATCCAACCTTCTTTCTCCTCACCTTCCCACTCGGGCCCTCCGTTCTGGTAGTCAAGGTCTGCTGTCCCAGCCCAGGATTTCCTCTGTCCCATCTCAAATTCGCCCCTTTTCACTTGCTGCCCCTCACTCCTGGAACCTTCTTCCCCCAAAAGCAAGAGCCATCACTTCTTTAACCAGCTTCAAAATGGAGTTGAAAACCATCCTGTTCAGAGAAGCCTTCCCAGGCATTGCATAATTGTCATTTACTATTTGATGTTCTTTTGGTGCCTGTTTATCAAACCATTTCCTGTATTGCTATGTATTGTATATACATTATCCTACCTGAGAGTATGTATTTTCCCTGGAAAATGATTAACTATCAATTATGAAGCCAAGCCCTCCCTCCAGTCCGTCTGCCTTGGTCCAGGCCTCGGAGGTTGAGAGGAACTGCTGGACCTCTTACCCTTTCCCTCCACCACTCCCTTCTCCTTCTGTGTCATGTCTTTTTAGATTGTAAGCCCGAGGGCAGGGAACCGTCTGACCAAAAAGATTGTATGTACAGCGTTGTGTAAATTTACAGCGCTTCATAAATAAAGGTTAATAAATAATAATAATAATAATAATAATAATAATAATAATAATAATAATAATAATAATAAATGTGAAAAGATTTATCTCTGTGCATGGGAGCAGAAGTACTTTTTTGAACTGCTTAATGTAAAAAAAAAAAATACCCAAGCCTTTCCAAATCCCTTATTTCTTGTGTTTGTTAATATAAATGCCTGTATACTGGGGAAAGGGCAAATTCAGAAACCCCTGTTTGAATTGCGGGCTTTATTACACTTGCCCCTTTCATCAAAGTATAAAAAAAAAAAATCAAAGAAAAAAATCAAAGTTAAAAAAAAATAAAATGGCAACCTGCCACTGTTATTGCAGCCGCCATTACACAGTGATTGTCTTGTGCTCAACTGAGGGCTGCTGCACCCAGTGCGCTCACTTTTCTTCCTGTCCTGTCCCTTAACTCTGCCCTCCCTTCTTCCCCGGCATGCCTTTGTCTATTTTCTTTTCACCGTTGTTGCGCAGTTTCGGAGCTCTGCAGCCCCAATTTAACGTTTTAATTTTGTAAAAGATACTTCCAGCTTTGCAGCTTCAAAACTGTGCAAAAACCATAGGGGGGGGTTAAAAGTAGTGAGGGGGAAAGGGAGGAGGAGGGTACAGTGACACCACATGACTGCCAATTGCACTAATGCCCCAGGAGTAGCATCACACAGTTGGCAGCTCATTCACAGGTTTCCCTCATGAATGAGAAGGGATGGCGGGGGACAGGGCAGCTACGGGAGGGAAACGGTGTCGTGTGATCACCACTGCTGATGCCACTTCCCTCCCAATTAAATTGCAGTTTAAAAGCCGTGTGCAATAAAGCCCACAGTTGTTGCTCAGCCTCAAATGTCCTGGTTTTAATATGTGAAATTTCAGAGAGGGTATTTACACAATATTATACATGTAATAACTACAGTCGTCCCTTCAGATTCTTCGGGGGATCCGTTCCACCCCCACCCCCCTGTGAATAGGAAAAACTACAAAGATTTGATCCCCATTGTTCTTAAAGGCTGTGTGTGTGCTGCGGGCACGAGTGCCATTTTGTCCCTTCTGGCTTCCTGTCTGCAGAAATTCAAAACTGTGAATGGGAAGTCAGTGAATCTGGAGGGACAATTGTATGTATGAACCAGTGTGGCCTAGTGGTTTGAGTGTTGAACTATGGCTCTTGAGACCAAAATTCAATTCCCAGTTCGGCCATGAAACCCACTGAGTGACCTTGGGCAAATCACACTCTCCCAGCCACAGGGGAATGGCAATGGCAAACCACCTCCTTTGAACAAATCTTGCCAAGAAAACCCCATGATAGGTTCTCCTTAGGGTTGTCATAAGTTAGAAACAACTTGAAAGCACACAACAACAACAAACAAGCTACCACTAGCCTAAGCTCTTTGCTAGCACAAATACCACTCTTAAATCATTTGCTGAATGTTACGTTTGTCAGCCAGATGTACAGACAAGGGGTATTTATTTGTGTGAGAAGTATTTTGCTCAGACTAATTATTCCGGATCCTCCTTGCTTTTGGAAGCTTTTAGAAGCATTTGGAAGCTGGAATGAAAGTTTGCTTCCATCCCCATTTCATATAAAATTGTTCTATTTTCTCACCTAAATAAGACAGAAATTATATCCATTGCTTTAAAATTACAGTGGTCCCTCACATTTGCTGGGGTTAGGGGTGAAGGGCCCCCGTGAAAGTGGGAAAACCACAAAGGAAAAAAACACTGTTCTTTTTACCTGAAAGAACACCTCTCTAGAAATCATCAGATCCTTATGTGCAACTCTATCATCAACATCTGTCAGAAGTTAGTCATTTAGAATCACGCTGGAGGACCTACAAATGCCTAGGACCTCTAGGAACGTCTAGGTTCCCCATCACAACTCTGTGGTCAATTTCTGGCAGATTTAAAGGAGGATTTAAAGATTCCTAGACAGAACATATTAATCAAAGCCTCAAAAGTCAAATTCACAAAGAGAGAGAGAGAGAGAGAGAGAGAGAGAGAGAGAGAAGGAACCCACAAGTGTCCATGTCAGCAGATTCATTTTGGTGGCATCCACACTGCAGAAATAATCCAGTTTGACACCACTTTAGCTGCCATGACTCAGTACTACAGAAATCTGGGAATAGTAGCTTTCCCCCCTAATTATTATTTTATTGAGTTTTTACAATAAAACATAAGGTCTGTAGAACAATGACAACAACAACAACAACAATAATAATAATTAACTACAAGGGACAAGGGTATGTATCTGATGAATAGATATCCTGCAGAAGAATCAAAAAAATTAGTTCTCAGCAGGAGCCAGAGAGTCCGGTTTGTCAATAGTAGTTTTGTAATAGTAGTTATACTAGCCTTCCTGAGGATATCCACTCGGCGACCTCATTGGAGGTATTTAGGAAAGCACTTAAAACCGAGCTTTTTCGCCAAGCATATCCTGATATGATATAATATACTGACTGACTATACCCCTTTGAATGAGATGCTGTGCTATTTACTGATTGTATTGTTAATAGTGAATTGTTAATTGATAATTACATGTTGGATATATTAATGTTAGAGAATTTTAGTGCATATACTGTATTTTTAGTCTGTAACCCTGCTTCGATCCAACTGGGAGAGGCAGGGAGACATAAATAAATTATTATTATTATTATTATTATTATTAGTTTAGCCTTCTCGTTCAGAGAGCTCTGGTGCCACAACAAGCTACAATTTAACTTGCTCACACCCTGACAATTTCACTTCAGCCAATAGCTGGAGCCATTTCCTGTAAGGGAAACTCCCAGTTCCACAAAAACGAAACTTTGCTTCTCTCTTGCTCTTCTAGTCATGGCTGCTGGAAATGACATGCAGGATCTTTGTGCTGAACTGACTTGTCCCATCTGCCTGGATTATTTCAAGAATCCCGTCACCATTGCCGAATGTGGGCACAATTTCTGCCAGGCCTGCCTGACCCAGTGCTATGGAGATCTAAAGGGAGAAGCTCCCTGCCCCCAGTGCAGAGAACCTTTTCAACAAAAGGGCCTCATTGCAAACCGACAACTGGCCAGTCTGGTGGAGATAGCCAAGAATCTGCAAGAAGGGAGAGGGAGGGAAGGCGAGGGGAGAATCTGTGGGAAGCACCAGGAGCCCCTGAAACTTTTCTGCAAAGAGGATGAGCTCCTCATCTGTGTGGTGTGTGTCAAAACCAAGGAGCACAGAGCTCATGAGGTGATCCCTCTGGAGGAGGCTCCCCATGGCTACAAGGTGAGAAGTGACGGCACACCCTGATGGTGTTCCTTGCACATTTGTTGTGGTTGCTGTTGTGTGCCTTCAAGTCCTTTCTGATTTATGGAAATGCTAAGGCGAACTTATCATGGGGTTTTCTTGGCAAGATTTGCTCAGAGGAGGTTTGCCATTGCCTTCCCCTGAGGCTGAGAGAGTGTGACTCGCTCAAGGTGACCCAGTGGGTTTCATGGTCAAGTTGGAATCGAACCTTGGTCTCTAGAGTCACAATCCATGCTCAGACCATTACACCACGCTGGCTCCCCCTTGTATAGCTCTTTATTTTGGTCAACGGTGTCCATTGGTAATCCCTAGAGTCTCACTGCTGTAAGGAATACTGAGTTTGTTGTTAGCTGCCATATCCCACTTCTTAAATTCAAATCATCTAATTTGCATATTATGAAAATATTCTAATTATGCAAACCACTCTGAATTACATTCTAATTATGCAAATTTAGCACACTGATGATTGAGTTTTTCCTTCTTCCACTATGTTTAACCTTTGTACCATTCTTAAAGTTATAACTGTTCTGATATAAACAGGACACAAGGAGTTTGCCATTGCCATTCTCTGAGGCAGAGTGAGCACGACTTGCCCAAGATCATCCAGTATTTGTTTATTTTTTTTAAAATGCTTTTGTTGTGTGTGACTAATATATTTGCTGCCTTGGAAGTTTACCTGTGGAGCATGGTACACCCTTCTTTTATAGAACACCACCAAGTGTTGTGCAAAAATTAATCAGATAAAAAAGCCTTTGGAAAATTAAGTCCACAGATGCATTTTACAAACCTCCCCCATGCTCCCCCCTTGTCATTAACAGTCCACGATATTTAGAATTCATAGAATTAGAAGAGACCGCAGTCCAACTCCCTTCTGCCATGCAGGAGATCTCAATCAAAGCATCCTCAACAGATGGCTATCCAGCCTCTGTTTAAAGACCTCCAAGGAAGGAGACTCCACTACACTCCGAGGGAGTTTGTTCCACTGTCGGACAGCCCTTACTATCAGGAGGTTCCTTCAAATGTTGAGGTGGAATCTCTTTTCTTGTAGTTTGCATCCATCATTCTGGTCCTGTACTCTGAAGCAGCAGAAACAAGCTTGCTCCCTCCTCAATATGACAGGAGAAAGCAGCAAAGAGGAGGAAAGCCAGGGAGGTGTATGTGTGTCCCTTTAAATTCTTCCTCTTTGGCAAGAAAAGGCACCCTGGAAAATGAAGTTGTTGGAGGGTTGCTCTCTACACGGCTGGCATTACGTGAAAGGAGTCAGTTCGCAAGCAAAAAGGACTCCTAACTCCAGGAGTTTTGTGAATTTACTTTCTCTTCATTGACTTCCCATTCAGCCCAGATTCCTTGCCTACTGGCTGCTGCCTGGTGTGGGACACAGCTGCATATTTGCCCTTGAACCCCAAATGACCCCACATTGCCCCCACTTTAACCCTTCCAATTTTGCCCTGAGTGATAACGTCCTTTATGTTCAGCATCAGACTTGCCTTTGCACTTTCATCTTTGACCTTCCTTATCACACCTCTCTTTTCTTTCTCTTTATCCTCTTCTTTCCCCCTCCTCCCTTCACCCAACCCTCCTGTCTCAGCCAAGCTCCACCGAAAATCAAACCTGCCTTTATTTATTTTTTAACTCTCTCTCTCTCTCTCTCTCTCTTTCTCTCTCTGAGGCCGAAGGAGGGTCCAAGAGGAAAGGAGGGAAGAAGATGCAGGAGAGACACCCTCAGTCTCACTGCCCAGCCTAAATTTAAAGCCATGACTGCTGCAGGCTATCCCTTCCCCCTCCCTGGCTCCCTTTTCCTCTCCCAGCCAGGCCCTGTACTATCACTGCCAAGAGTAGTCAGAAGGCTTCTGGTGTTGAAAGGCCTGTCATCACTCAGCTTTTCTTTTCATTCTGTTGCTCTCTGTCCTTGCAGAGAAGAATAAAAGGAGGAGAGGGACGTGGTAGAGTCTCACTCAGGTGCAAGTTTCAGTGCAAATACTGGATATTGAGGTGTCTGAAAAAATGCAGCCTGGAACAAAGGAGGAATCTAGGATCTGCTGCTTTGCTTGCCCAGCCAACCAGCAAGGACGTAGCTGGGGGAGAGGGGGGTATGGGGGGTCGGAACCCCCCTATCAGGCCCTGGGGGCGTTCAAGCTCCTTCCTCCCCCC
>NC_056523.1:13555244-13575198 GCF_019175285.1 Sceloporus undulatus
AAGAAGAGGAGGAGGAAGTAGGTTGGCGGCCAGGCGCATTAGCGGCCGCAGCAATGGCTGCATGAGCGAGGCCGGCCCGGAGGCGGGACAAAGGCCGGGGTTGGGGGGGAACCGGACCAGGGCAGGCAGGGGGCCCCCAAAAGCGGAATTGTCCTGGGGGCCGCCGGGATATGGCATCCCTAGGTCTATGGAACATGTCTGTATTTTCTTCTAGAATAAATTGATAGCAGCATAATCCACAGGTCAAACACTATGATGGAGGGGGTGGGGGTGGGGGTTACCTAGTCTCAGAGGTCTGCCTGGTTTCTGGAGGCTGCTTAGAGCAGGAGTGGGGCCCATGGGACAGGAATCTACTTTATTCATGCCCAGAACATGCTAAGTGCTAATAGTTTGAAACTCTCCAGGGTCTTTCTCATCACCAAATGCTTCGCAATTTTTAAAGCTGGAGAAGTCAAGGACAGAACCAGAAAACTTTGAGTTGCATGTAAATAGGGTTGCCATAATTGTCCACTAATTGTCCACAAAACTCAGTCCTCCATTTAAGGTCCTCCATTTTTCTTAAATGCCCTACATTTTGGGCTGAGTTTTGTCCTACAGTTGTCCTACAGTTTGGTCTAGAATTTGTTCCACATTTTGTCCCTGGTTTTAGTGGACAATTATGGCAACCCTACATGTAAAGTATATGCAGTAACCTGGGCTTCTGTCAGGAGGCAGATGATTTTTAGAGTAATTGCAGCATCATGATATATTGGGAAGCCCCTGAGTTGAGATGCGCTCCCCAGAACAAAAGGCCGATGGGGTCCCAAACATTATATAGTGCAGAAGGAAAGAAAGAAAGAAGAACTATTTGCTCTGAAATGGTATGAGGGCTGTACAAACAGATTAGCGACACAGGAAAAAATCACTTCCCCAGTCCATTCTCAACCTTCATATCTTTCTCCAGCCTCAAACTGCAAAGTGAATGGGAAAAGTATCCAACAAGGCCATCAACACAAATGAGCCCTTTCCCATTCACTTTTAGCATCATGATGAAACATTAATAGGCCATGTTGGGAAGATAGGTTAGCTGCTTGGAGTGGTGAGTAAATATACCTTCCTTTCAGGTGTGAAGCAAAAAAGGAGTCCAAGAAACCAGTTGTTTTTCCTGTTGATCTGAAGTGGAGGATCTGGGATTTGTGGGATTTAAGTCCCTTTCTGGAAGGTGTCATAAAACAATTCAAAGGTAATAAAAATTCCTGCAAGAATTAAGGGCATGTGCATTTTTAAATGCTATTTTTTAAAAAAATTCAGTTCATTGTGGGAAGAGCTCTGGAAATTTAGCTCAGAATTGTTTTCTTTGGAAAGGTGGCATAAATAAACCAGAAAGAAAGAAAGAATCTATCTACAATTTAAACCAATGAAGAAGCAGGTTAGGTGTCATGAGTTAGTTACTAGATCTGATTGAAGAATTTAAGTTAGTTACTGGATCTGATGGAAGAAGGGCTGAACAGACCACCACCTCTGTCTTTGCTAGATTGGGGCCACAGCCCCAATCTGGCCTTTCGATGGTGCAAAAAGGAGCTGCAAAAAGTGGCTCCTTTTGCACTGTGTAAAGAGCACCATAACCGCCAGCACTGTGAGTTTTTTTATGCTCCTTTGGCGCTGTGTTATCTGGACACAGCGCCAGAGGAGCGCCTTGATGCCCCCCGCCATGTTGTTGGGCACGTGGTGTCCCGCCAGCATGGGGGCAAAGTTGGGGCGTGCATTGTGCAGATGCCATGCCCTCACTCCACCACGATGCCGGGCTTTGATGCTGATCAAAGTTATTAGTTAATTAATGATTAGTCATGAGCAAGTTTAATTGAGATATTAGCTTGATGGCTTCTGCTGTTGGTATCCTTTCTTATCATCTAAATCCCATATGAATGAATAAATTTACAGAGAAATGTAAACATTGCCTTTCAAGACTTTAAGAGAAGACTTTTAAGTCTCCAAAAGCCCTATTTCCAGGAGGATAATTATGTTTATCTGTGGTAAAAAAAAAACACACCAAGAAACGTTAGAAAATAAAAAACGTTTACATGGCATTAGTCTCAGAAGGTGAAATTGTTTTAGTAAAGAGTTTTATACATGAGGCTAAAAAGTGGAATTTTAACAGGATAAAAACATATCTGGCCAGTACTTATGACACGTTCATCCTGCTGTCACTCTCTTAGTGACCATTGTTAGGTTATGTTGTATCAACACTGGCTGCATATTGGTTGATGAGGCTTAGCTGTTTTATAGTTTGATGCTGATATATTTTGATAGCTGCATTTTTGTTTGTATTTACTGACAGTATCTTACCTTGAGATCTTTTCATACAGGATGCTCTGGAAATATTTTAATTGACAGTTTGTTAAGACAATTTGTTAAGCAAACTAAGCACATTTTGCTATGTTCACCTGACATAGCAAACTGAGGTAAACTGAAAAAGAAGCAAATACAGTCAGCCTTCACCTTACGTGGGGGATCCGTTCTGGACCCCCCGCGTAAGGTGAATTCCGCCTATGTTCATGCGCGGAGGCGCAGTGGCACAGCGGCGTGCCCATTCATTTGAATGGTATGTGCTGCCCCTTGCACCCCACACGCTCCCCGCGGCTTGAGTGCGTACGCTCAAGACCACGTAAAGCATGCCCGCGTCTAACGCGGGCGCACTGTGTTGCAAGTGCTTTAGTAAAGGAGAGCAAAAAGGCAGAACACCTGAGCCCAAGAATTGCCTACCCACATTCATACAATGCCAAGCCAATCTTCATTGCTATATTTGGAACCAGCCTTTTGTTTTCAAAATCCGAGAGCAGCAATAGTTATGAATGTTGACGGAATTCACCTTAGAAAACCAGTCTGAATATTTGTAAGGATATGGCAGTTGAGAGGAGATTTTCTTCCCCTCAGGCAGCTTTCAGGATTTAAATAAAACTTAATAAAAAATAAATTGAAAGCATGTAGATACCATAATGTTGTTACCTACCATATATACTCATCTATAAGTAAAAAAATGTATGCCAAAAATCTGACCCCAGAATCCTGAGTTGACTTATATATGGTTCAATATACTAATACTGCTCAGAAGGGTCCTAAAAGAAGTTCCGCTCCCATTATCCCTACTTTGGCAGCTAGTGTTCAACCAAGAAGAGTATGTGTGAGTGTCCCCATGCTTTGCCCAAGAACTGCAAAAGAGGCATTGGCTTTGCAAGAAAAGGGAGCATGCATGCAGGCAGGCAGGGGTGTGGTGACTGGTGATTTGCTGATGCCTTTGCTTTGTCCTTTATGTCTTTTGTTACATGCCTCTAAATTTCACCCTCAACTTATTCACAGGTCATATCAAAATCCAAAATGTTGGCCCCCAATCCTTCCCCCAACCTATACATAAGGGCGACTTGTAGACAAGTATATACGGTAGTTAGTTTGGACACAGGATTTGTAACTCACCACTGTTATCTTTCTTCCTTTTTCTTCCACAGACAAACTAGTATCTGGACTTATGCTACAGAAAGGTAAAATTTGGAATCACCAATTCACAGAAGGGAAGGGCTTTGTCAGAAAATTGCCTGTTGGTATTTCATTAGAGTTCCAAAGTTCTGTCCTTCGAACTACTTACGTTTCTATCTAGAACTCCGGAAACATTAATGCTTTCCTTAAATGGAAGCATACTGATGGGATTGCACTAGGGCAGTGGTTCTCAAACTTTTTATTCTTGGGCCCCCCCTTTACATCTATGCAGAAGTTGCAGAAGACCCTCCCGCTACTCAGCTTAGTATAAAAGTAAAATATTTTGTTTCTTTTCCTCCCCCTCTTCCTCCTCCTCCCTTTGACAGAGGTAGCAGCTCCAAGTACCCTCCTCGCCTTTCTAGAATCATAGAATTATAGAGTTGGAAGAGGCCACAAGGGCCACCAAGTCTAACCCTCTGCCATGCAGGAAGACTCAATCAAAGCACTCCCAACAGATGGCCATCCAGTTTCTATTTAAAAACCTCCAAAGAAGGAGGAGATTATGACACGAGGGTTACACCGTCCTTGCCCCATTCCAGTTCCTTCCTTCCCGCACGATTTCAGGAAGGACTTTCAGATGACGTTGCACAGATCCTGTCATTAACCTATCTGAAAAGCCTGATTGACCGCAATCACACAAAAGGCTTTCAAATGATGTTGCGCAGATCCTGTCATTAACCCATCATTAAAGCAACATTAGCCAGCATTTTGTAATAATAGGAGTTTACGTTACTGCAGTGCTGCTTTAATGATGGATGATTTGAAAGCCTTTTGTGCTATCACAGTCATGCACGAGTTAATGATGGGATAAGGATGGGGAGCAATCCCGTCCCTATCCCAACTGTGTGTGATAATCTCTGGAGACTCTACCACACTCCAAGGGAGTGTTTCCACTATCAAGCAGCTCTGACCATCAGAAAGTTCTTCCTAATGTTGAGGTGGAAAAAATCATAAACGACTCGGATTATATTTCCTTCAGACTCAGATAAACCATTGGCTATTGACTAAACACTCTTTGGCTATATATGCTTTGCTCCTTGTACTTTCCTTCATTTTATTGCTTTTTGGCTAATTATATTCCACTGTTGGGAGGTTTCCCTTTCTCCAGTAAGACCCAAGAGTGTATTGGGCATTGTATTCAACTTTTCTGTATGTACTATTGTATACAGTGTGCCCGCGCCATACACAGCCTTGCTGCAAATAGGTTTGAGCTTACACGTATGGCAAGCCGTGAAGGACACAATGTGCACGGGCGCCGCAGGCACACGGGAACACACATATAAAGGGATTTCACTTTATGCAGTTTTTCCCATACACGGGGTGTGTGTGTCCAGAACGGATCCCCGCATATAGGCAGGGACCAGTGTATTACAGTCAGCCCTTCTTATACACGGATTTTTTATACACGGATTCAAGCATACACAGTTTGAAAATGTTAAAAAAAAGTATAAATTTCAATTATCAAACCTTGATTTTCCATTTTTTATAAGGGACACCATTTTGCTATGTCATTATATTCAATGGGACTTGAGCATACACGGATTTTGTTATACACGGGGGACCTTGGAACCAAACCCCAGCGTATAACAAGGGTCCACTGTATATATCATATGTATTATTATGTCTGAATAATAAGAATTTTTAATTGCATACTTGTAGTTTTACTACATATAGCTCATGTTAGAGCAATGTTATTTCTTAAAAACCAGTCATGCCTGACTAATCTTGCCTCTTTTTCTGATGGAGTTACAGGCTTGGTAGATGAAGGGAATGAAGTGGGTGTAGATTATCTTGATTTCAGTAAGGCCTTCAACAAGATTCCCATGATAGTCTTGAAAAAAAGCTAGTAAAATGTGGGCTAGACTATGCGACTGTTAGGGGGATCTGTAGTTGCTTAATAGACTGAACCCAAAGGAGCTCAGCAATGGCTCCTCTTCATCCTGGAGAGAAGTGACTAGCAGGGTTGCCACATAGTTCCATCTTGGGCCCAGTGCTATTTAATATCTTTTATCACAATTACTCCAAAATCCATAATGTTTTGAGTTACATGCCTGTACTGTATTTAGAATCATAGAATCATAGAGTTGGAAGAGACCGCAAGGGCCATCGAGTCCAACCTCCTGCCATGCAGGAAAACTAAATCAAAGCATCCCTGACAGATGGTTATCCACCCTCTGTTTAAAGACCTTCTCTGGAGCAGCAGAAACAAGCTTGCGCCATCCTCAATATAACATCCCTTCAGATATTTAAACCGGGCTATCATTTCATCTCTTAACCTTCTCTTCCCCAGGCTAAACATACCCAGCTCCCTAGGTCTCTCATAGGGCATGGTTTCCAGACCCTTTGCAGGACAGAGTCCATCCATCTAGCATGCAGCTTTCTTCTCTTTCTGCTTCCCTCCACCTTTCCTAGCATAACTTTCCTAGTTGTGCCTTCTCATGATGTGAGCTCAGTTTAATCATCTTGGCTGTCAGGAGATTTCTGGCTTGATCTTTTCTAAGACCCATTTGTTTGTCTTTTTGGCTGTCCATGGTTATCCTCAGGATTCTTCTCCAGTACTACATCTCAAATGAATTAATTCTTCCTATCTTCTTTCTTAACACCCCAGCTCTCTCATCCATACATGGTAATAGGGAATACAGTGGCTTGTATGGTTCTCACTTTCATGCTCAGTTGTATATCTTTGCAGAAAGCTAAACAGATTGGGGGGGGGGGGGTGCTTACACCTTAGGATCGATCCATTTTACCTCATACAATGGAGGCTTGACTGAGGGGAGAAGGGAAGGAGAATCATAATCTACTTATGGGTTCTCCCTCCCACCCCACTTCTAGGATGAACGCAGAGACTAAATTGACAGACATGGGAATACAGACAAAAAAATTTCATATTGATATTGTTCGCCTGCAGGAATAATTTAATTCCAACCAGAGGAAATGGTTACATTCTGTAGATGCTCACTCACCCTCCCCCTGGTATTCCTCCACTCTTTACTCCCCATTCCTGGGCTGAGGGGAAGCAGAGTAGTACATAGACAGGTTCCCCCCTTCCACTTTTTAAAAAACTAATCCATGGGCAGGTTGAAATGTACACCACCCTGTAAGCTGTCACTGAATCCAAGACTGCTAGAAGAGACATTTTTGAGACTCTCAGAAAAGGAATTGTCTCCGGTACCCGGCAAAAACTAATTTGCTGCACACTCTAAGAGGTAGGTGTTAGGGAAAGCTGCATGCTCTGTTGTTTTCCACTATGATAAGAAACTGAAATGTGGAGTTGCAGGTTCATATGGCAAAGCATGGGAAATGCAAGATGCATACTGTATTTCAGAAGGATAATAAGATCTCACAATCAGATGGTTCTACCATTTAAAAGAGCCCACTTTCAAAATCCCAACTCAATATTGTTTGACCCATAGCTTTCTCTTTCACTCTGTCAGCTTTCTTAAACCGGAGTCATTTTATGGCATTTTTATGTTGTAATCCACCTCTAACATCAGGAGTGTAAGGGATTTCTATGGAGTTTATCACATGGAAAAATCCTGCAAAAGCAGGATTGTTTTCGCACGTCACAGAAAGTGGACGAATCCAACAAAAGTGAGATCATTTTCACATGATGTCAGGGTCATTGAGCATTAATCTGGCATTAACCCACACAGAAAGTGAACAAAATCAGCTGCTTTTTATTTTGGGGATTCACCCGAAAGTAAAAAGTGGCTGATTTTTTAAATTGTCTTTGCGGGTTATTTTCGTGTTAATGCTCCTGATGAGTCTGAAAATGATCCCATTTTTGCAGGATTTTTCCAGGATTTAAATCTCGTTTCTGCACAGGATTTAGGCACTTAGCCTCCTGTGTGATAAACTCCTTTGTTTGTTGTTGTGTGCCTTCAAGTCATTTCAAACTTATGGCAGTCTAAAGGTGAACTTATCACAGAGTTTTCTTGGCAAGGTTTGTTCAAGAGGGGGTTTGCAAAGGGATACAAATACATTAAAATAAAATGTTAGCTGAGAAAGGAGTATGTCAATCCTTCCTGGTTGTAGTATGTGCAGGATAAAGAGCAGAGAAAGCACTCTTCAGGGATAATATAGAAACAGATTGTTGATGTTATATGGAAGAGGTAATAAAAATTTCAGTAATACCCAGTATCAATAAGTAAAAGAAGTTATGGAAACACATGTTTGTGTGTATTGCTGTCTTGGATGGAGCTGATTATCTGGACCCATTTCAAACAGGCTTTAGGGTGGGATACAGAGTTGAGACTGCCATGGTCGCCCTAGTCAATGATCTCCGTCTGGTCATCGACAGGGGAAGTGTGACCCTGTTGGTGCTCTTGGACATCTCAGTGGCATTCGATACCATCGACCATGGTATCCTTCTGGAACGCCTGAGAGAGTTGGGTATTGGGGGCACTGCACTCCAGTGGCTCCGTTCCTGTCTCTCAGGCAGATTCCAGATGGTGATGCTGGGGGACAGTTGTTCTCATAAGAGAGAACTGACATCTGCCGTACCTCAGGGCGCCATTCTGTTCCCCATGCTTTTTAACATTTACATGAAGCCACTGGGAGAGATCATCCGGAGTCATGGGGCGCAGTGTTACCAATATGCCGATGACACCCAAATTCACTTCTCTATGTCTCTGACTGCGGCAGTGACTAAGGATGGCATCTCTCCTCTGAATGCCTGCCTTGAGTCAGTAATGGGATGGATGAGGGAAAACAAACTCAAGCTGAATCCAGAGAAAATGTAGGTGCTCGTGATAGGTGCCCCTGGTCCAGGGAAGGAGATTTCCCAACCCATCCTTGACAGGGTCACACTTCCCCTGAAAAATGAAGTTTTCAGTTTGGAAGTACTCTTGGACTCATCTCTACAGTTGACATCTCAGGTGGAGGCAATAGCCAGGAGTGCATGGTGTCAGCTTTAGCTGATATGCCAACTGCGTCCCTACCTGGTTCAGGGGGACCTTGAAATAGTAGCACATGCACTGATAACCTCTCGTTTAGATTTCTGTAATGCGCTCTACATGGGGCTACCTTTGTACCAAGTTTGGAAGCTCCAACTGATTCAGAATGCTGCAGCCAGACTGATCACTAGGACACTAACATCAGAGCATATTACACGGGTATTGAAATCTCTACATTAGCTTCCAGGCACAATACAAAGTGTCGGTTATTACCTATAAAGCCCTAAATGGCCTGGGTCCGTGTTACTTAAAGGAACGCCTCTCCCTACATAATCCGCCCCGCACTCTCAGAACATCTGGCACAAAAATATCTGGCACCCCAAAACCAGGTTGAAAACTACGTCTTGTAAAACATTTTCTGTGATGGCCCCTAGACTTTGGAACAACCTACCAGAAGAAATCTGTCTTATGCCTTCAAGAGGGCACTGAAGACGGATCTATTCCGGTGGACCTATCCAACAGATCTCCTCTAATCTAAAAAGATTTCCAGTTGGTAATGGTGCCCCGATGAGATGCTTCTGAGCAAGCTGCCCAGAAACGGATCAGACACCACGGCTTCTGGGTTGATTAAGGAGCTCCTTACAACCCAGAAACATTCTCTTGGCCTAGGGGGTGCAGAGGGGGCTCAGCGGAGGCTCTGGACCTGATCTCCGATGTCCAGATCCCAGAGGTTTGTCTGGGGGAAAGAGGGATGAAATCAGCGGGAGCCGAAGGGCAATCCACAGCCACGGTTGTTTCCCCACTAAGCGGACAGAGGTGCCACCAATTTTTATTTTAGTGGATACTATTAAAATGATAATGACTTCTCTGTCAAGGGCTGGTAAGAATAGCTTTCACGATTATCTTTGCATGACCGAAATCTG
Organism: Sceloporus undulatus; assembly: GCF_019175285.1. NCBI lineage: Eukaryota > Metazoa > Chordata > Lepidosauria > Squamata > Phrynosomatidae > Sceloporus > Sceloporus undulatus. Next base: position 13,564,573 of record NC_056523.1, read on the forward strand.
GCTTATATGGATGAAAAGCACAGAGAAAAGAAGTAAAGAAATAAAGAAGTAAAGAAATAAAGAGCGGAAATAAAGAGAAGAAGTGGGAAAGATAACAAAGGGCTGAACCGAAAGAATAAGAATACGATACGTTTTAGAAAGAGGGGGGAAAGAGGAGAACACCAAAGAGTTAATGGAAAGTCTACCCGGACCTTGAGAAGAAGCAGACAGACACAACAATATGCCAGCTGTTCTAGCCCAAAAAGAGGAAAATCAATAGTGATGTAGAGGATGGGAGGAGGAGACATCGAGGATGGGGGATGGGGTGACGAGGACAGGAGGAGGGGTGGAGGAGAAAGAGGATGGGAGGATGAGATGACGGATTCCAAATAAAAATAATATTTTACTGGAGCTTTTCAGCAATTCAGCCACTTAGCGGAGAGAGTGGTATGGTCACTCGGGGGGGGGGGAGTTGTTTTGCTTTTTGCTGCCAGACGAAGGAAGTGACTCAAGCGGAAGGAGATCTCCAAATTGAAGAACGCGCAAGAACTCAGGGTAGTGTAATTTGAAATACAGTGGTGCCTCGGGTTACGAAATTAATTCGTAATGCGGCCGCTTTCGTAACCCGAAAAGCCTTCGTAAGCCGAATTGCCATAGGCGCTAATGGGGAAAAGCCGCGATTCCGTGCGAAAAAGCCAAAAAAAGCACCAAAAGTTTTTTCGTAACCCGAAAAAACATTCGTAACCCGAAACAATAATTCCCTATGGGATTTTTTCGTATCCCGAAAATTTCGTAACCTGGGTATTTCGTATCCCGAGGTACCACTGTATAAAAAAGGAAGTAAACACGACTAGAGAGGGGGGAAAAGGTACCCTGGGAACTGTAGTTTAAGCAAGGGTTGTAAAGAAAAGAAGAACTGTGCAGAGAAGATTTAAGAGACTTAAAAAGTAGGATTAAGATGCTTAGAAAGATAAAGTAGAGAGGAGGAGTAAGAAGGACAAAGAAAAAGGTGAAAGATTTTTAAAAAGACTAAAGAATTTATTGGGAATAGAATAGTAAGAGGGTATTACTTAAGAAAAAGGGAGACAAAATAGAAAGAATTGTATTTGATAATATTTACATGGAAAAGGGCTGGAATTAACATTAATATAAAGAGGGTATCTCTTTAGTTCTTATTCTGTTGCTATTGCTTGATTTTGTCTTTTGTCTTTTGGATTTGCAAGAACTAAAGTGATTTAAAAGAAAGTTAATATAGTATAATTTAAGTGAAAATGTATAACACTTGGTAATAAGACAGTGGACTGTAAATTAAATTGTCTTTTGACCGTAAGAGATACTGTAAAAATTAATTGTGATAGATAATATTTTAGAGAATTTGAAACTACCATAGGGATTTTGATTTGGTACGCTTTGTTTCTCCCTTTTCAAGTAATTTAAAAGTGATTGATTACTTTAAGCTGAGGTTGGGAAAATTGGTGTGCTGCAAGCTGAAAGTTAAAAATGACTTCAACAAGAAAGAATATACCACCTAAAGGACAACAACAACAACCAAGAAGAAGAACAGTAGAAAAAACAGATATGACTGTAACTTTATTGGAAGAAATAAGAAAATTAAGGACATAATTGTTAAAGACAAGAACAGAATTAAAATTGGAAATGAAGGACACAGAAAAAGGAATACATCAAGAAATAAGATTGGATATGAAAGAGACAAATCAAACTATTGAAAAGTTAACCATAGAAATAACATCAACGAAACAAAAGATACAAAGAGTGGAGAAGAGAAGCGATAAAATGGAAGGCGAAATAGTGGCATTAAAGAAAAAAAAACTGAAGAAGACTCAGAAGAAAAATCTATATGGAAGCAGACGTTCAGGGATAAATGCATTAAGATAAGAGGCCTTCCTGAAGAACAGGAGGAAGATCTTATGGACAAGATATCAAACATTTTGGTGGATTTCCTGGGAAGAGATTCAACTACTTTTGAATACAAGATTGATTGGCTACATCACATCTCAGAGACAGCTACCAAGAGATATTATCATTTATTTTGTGAGGAAATATGTACGGGATGAGATACTAAGAAGACACAATGAAAAATCTCTGGAATATGATGGTCAGACCTTGAAGGTGTTTAAAGATGTGCCTATGAAAACATTGAGAAAATGAAAAAAAAATCAATTTCTAACAATAAAGTTAAGACAAGAAGGAATAAGATATAGATGGGAAATCCTGGAAGGGTTTTAACTTTTTGGTTTAAGAAGAAAAGAATAATGATCAAGACAGTAGAAGAAGCCAAGAAATTTATGAAACACTTTGAGAAGTAACAAGATTCAAGGAAGAAGGATAACGAAGAAGATGAAAAAGGGAAACAGAGGAAGACAACAATGACGAATCGCAATATGGATAAAAATCTTGACCAGACAAAGAGTAGAGAACCAAGTGCTTCTGAAGAAACAGTAGAAGTAGGAGAAGGAGCAACTAGATGGGAAGAAGAAGAAGAAGATGGAAAACACCAGAGTGACAAAGAAGAAGATAAATTAGAAGAAGAATTACAACTATTTTGAATATAAGAGGAAAGAACAATGGAGAAATTAAAACTATTAATGTGGAATATACAAGGATTAAATACACCCCATAAGAGGAAGAAGATATTTCATAATTTGCAAAAACAAAAGCTTGATATAATTTGTCTTCAAGAAACAAGGTTAAAGAAAAAAGATATAAAACATCTACGCAATCCAAAACTGGATTTAGAATTTGTCTTGGCCTCAAACTACTAACAAAGGGGGTGTTGATGTATGTTAATTCAAAGTATGAACCAAGAGAAATTTTGAATGACCCATCAGGAAATTATTTGATAATACAATTAAAGCATCAAGATAGAAATGTAATGTGTATTGGAATTTATGGAGTATTGGAGAATAAAGGAAAATTTTACAAGAAATTATTGGAAGAATTAAAAGACTTAAATTTTGATGACACGATATTGATGGGAGATCTGAATGGAGTGGTTGACCCAACGATAGATAGAAAATCAGAAAAAAGGGGGGAAATTGCAAGGGAAATTATCCAAAGAGTTCTTTGAATTAATTGATATTATGAAGATTTAAGATGCTGGAGATGCAATATGGAAACGCTCAAGACTACACTTTTTTTTCCAAATAGATACAAGTCCTGGTCCCGGTTGGATATGTTTTTTATTTCATCTTTTTTAAGTACAAGAATCAGTAAAATTGAGATTTCTGTCAAAGAGTTAAAGTCAGCACACTGGGAAATGCTCAGATGTGTGTGTGTGTATGACCATGAGCATCTAGCACTGGGAAGGACAAGGCTGATCAAACACAGCTGATGCTCATAGCCTCAAGGACAACCTGGTGCCTGCATGCACCAAGCCTGGATGATGAAACATCTAGCTGGATTGCACAGAGGGACGCTTTAGAATGTAACACAGGAAGTCACTGGGTTTGGGAGACCGCATGGTCTGAAGGCTATATAAACTCAGGAGCTTCCAGTGATTGCTTTGTGGGTTGCACTGGGAGAGTTGGCATTCGTGTGTGATCTGTACTATAGCGTTTGTGATTTGTAGCACTGTAAATAAAGTACTTGGCTTGTCTGGTCGTTTATCAGCTGAAGCCTGGCATCGGTTGCTGAGAGTCCCTGGAGGTTCTTGCATTTCTTCAATTCCTGGAAGACATCCAGCTGCTGTTATCTCAACTGAGGACTGAGAACCACGTTTCTGAATTTGCCAATTTACTCTGCCATATGCCAACAGTGGCTACAGGGCTCAGATGAGTTGCTGACAATTTCTCCTAAAGTCTGGTCTGACCATAATCCCGTTACAATGGAGTTGAACATAAATAAAAAAACAATTCTCTTGGAGACTAAATGAGAATCTTCTGAATAATGAAGACTTTAATAAAGAAATGGGAGAGAACATAAATATGTTTTGTCAAGAGAATTTAAATAAAGGAGTCACAACACAAGTAGTATGGGATGCTTCTAAAGCAGTGATAAGAGGACTATTTATTTAAAAAAGTGCAGAGTTGAAAAAGAGAAAAGAAATAAACACGAAAAAATTGATGGAAGAACTGAAAATAAGAGAAAACCAATTAAAAATGAATCCTAATGATAAAAAAATGAAACAAGAAATGTGTATATTGCAAAAACAAATGGATCAAATTACGCAAAAAGAGATACAAAAGAAAATTAAATTTGTAAAGCAAAAATTTTTCAAATCAGCAAATAAGCCCAGAATGCTTTTAACCTATCAATTAAGAAAAGAGGGAATAAAAAGACAAATTAGAGAACTCCAGATAGAAGAGAAAATAATAAAAGACCTGAAGAAGATTAAAAAAAAAAATATTCCTAGACTTCTATTCTACTTTGCATGGGAAATCAAAGGTTCAAATAAATAAATAAAATTTTTATTTTTATACCACCCTTCCATAGATCAGGGCGGTTCACAGCAAATATCAATAAAACACAACATATACATTCAGGTTAAAACAATTACACAGCAGCAAAATAAAACAGAATAAAACCCCCGTTAGCCAGTCCTCTTTGCCACAGAAGAGGAAGGGAGGCCCACTGGACTTTGGTCAGGGAATGCCATCTGAAATAGAAAGGTTTTTAGGTCCTTTCTAAATTGGGCCAGGGAGGTGGCCGAGCAGAGTTCTGTGGGCAGCGTGTTCCAAAGGGCCGGGGCGGCGATGGAAAAAGTCTTCCTCGTGGTAGAGGTCAACCTAGCCCCTGGCACCCTAAGTAATTGCTGCCTAGATGTTCTGAGGGTGCGGGACGGAATGTACGGGGAGAGGCGGTCCTTCAGGTATCCTGGGCCCAAGCCATTTAGGGCTTTATAGGTCATTACCAACACCTTATATTGTGCCTGGAAGCAAATAGGCAGCCAATGCAAGTTCAAGAAAATGATATAAATAAATATCTTAAGATTAATGTACCAAAGATAGAGGAAAGACAACGTTTAGAATTGAACAAACCAATATCAAAGGAAGAAATTATCTTAGCAATCAAGAGAAGTAAATCAAATAAAGCACCGGGACCGGATGGATTTATCATGGAATATTATAAAATACAGTATTTATGCCACAATTATTACAACCACTGCATATGGTTATGAATGACATTTTAGATAGAAATGTACCAGAAACGTGGAGGCAAGCAAATATCACCCTGATTCCTGACAAAGACTTAAAGAAATCATCCAATTACAGACCAATATCTTTGTTGAATTCAGACTACAAATTATTCACTTCAATTTTGGCAGAAAGATTAAAAAATGTGTTAAATGATTGGATATATGAGGATCAAAATGGGTTTTTACCTAATAGAATGATGAGACATAATATAAGAAATGTATTGAACTTAATTGAATATAACAAAAAGAATTTTGATTAAAAAAAACTACTATTAATATTTTTGGATGCGGAAAAAGCCTTCAACAAGGTGATTTGGCAATACATGATAAAAACATTAGAAGAAATGAATATAGGAGAAAACTTCATAATTTGGATAAAGAAAATATATGAGAAACAAGAGGCCAAATTAATTATCAATGGAGAAAAAACAAAATCGTTTGCCATCCACAAAGGGGTGAGACAAGGATGCCCTTTGTCGCCACTATTATTTCTGATAGTTATAAAAACCCTCCTCATACAGTTGAGTGAAGACAGATTAGTGGAAGGAGTAAAAATAAAAGGATGGGAATATAAAACGAAAGCATTCGCCGAAGACCTAATCATCTCACTGAGCAACCCAATAGAAGGTATGGGCCCACTGTTGAAGAAATTAAAAGAATATGGGGAAAATTCAGGATTTCAAATTAATAAAGACAAAACAAAGATGTTAGCGATGAATATATTTGATAAAGAACAAAGGATGATAAAAGAGAAATCGGATTTCCAAATTGTAAAGAAAGTTAAATATTTAGGAATTTTTTTGTTGATGACAAAAAATACAGACTTATTCAAAAATAATTACGAAAAGGCTTGGATGGATATCCAAAAGGATATAAAGAGATGGAAAAAATTAGAATTGTCCTGGCTTGGTAAAATATCTGCGATTAAGACTATGATTCTTCTGAAGATGATATTTCTATTTCAAAATCTCCCAATCATAGTAAATGATATCCCATTCAAAAAATGGAATAAGGATATTATGAATTTCTTTTGGAAATCTAAGAAACCAAGAATTAAACTACAATTATTACAAGATACAAAAGAAAGAGGAGGTTTAGCACTTCCAAATTTCAAGTTATATTACTATGCTGCTATTCTAAATTGGGCACTTGACTGGATTCGACTAAAAAGAGCTAAAATATTAAATTTGGAAGGAGACAATCTATTGTATGGTCTACATGGATATCTATTTTATGATAAAATTAAAGTTAATAAAGAATTTAGTAACCATCTTCTAAGGAAAGCATTATACCACGTTTGGAAGAAAGTAAAAGAGAGATGGTTCATCAAAATTCCTTTATGGGTATCCATTAATGATGCTTTCTTCATAAATGAAAAATTGGCATGCGGGAAGTGACTAACATATGAAGACCTAACTAAAATGGAAAATAATCAAAGGAAAATAAAATCAGAAGAAGAATTATATGAAGCGGGATATAACTACAACTGGTTCACGTATAGAAGATTGAAAGAAAGATATAACCAAGACATGAAATTGAATGGAATAGGAAAAGGAGAGATGGAAATTGACAAGATTATAGCACAAGAAGGGACACGAGAAATTTCTAAAATCTATCAGTGACTCTTAAAACAAGAACTAGAACAAGAAAGTATAAAAAGCTGTATGGTCAAGTGGGCGCAGGATTTTGGGCAAAATATTCAATTGGAACAGTGGGAGAAAAACTGGAAAAAGAGAATCAAATACACTAAAAATTACGCAATTCAAGAAAACCTGATAAAAATGCAATTTAGATGGTACCTAACACCGGAGATAATCTCCAAAATGTCACATAATAGTCAAAATAAATGTTGGAAATGCAAAGAGAAATTAGGAAATAAGATACATTGCTGGTGGAAATGCAAAAAAATAAATAAATTCTGGACAGAAATATATCAAAAAATACAAGAAGTATTAAAGATCAACATAGTCAAAGACCCTAAGATGTTTCTGTTGAATATGAGTGAAAATGAAGATCTTGAAAGGAAACACGGGAAACTCCTATTTTACATGATATGTGCGACTAGACTGCTGTTAGCTTCAATGTGGAAATCGGAAGAAATCCCAGATATAGAAATATGGACACTAAAGATGTACGATTATATGGAGATAGATAAGTTGACCTGCTTCATTAATAAAAGATTGATAAATAAATTCAAGAAGGATTGGGATCCCTGGATATGTCATCTAAAAGAAAAAGAAAGAACATATACAAGTATTATTTATGATTAATTTTCAGTTTTAAATATCAATTCACTTGTGATCAGAGGAAAATATGTAAATATGTAAAATTAAAATTAGGTAAAGACGACAGTGTTAAAAGTAGAAAAGAAGGGGGAAATGGATGTTATAGAAATATTCATGCAAAGAAGACATTAGAGATAAAAGGGGGGATGAACTGAAAGTGACAACATACTTAAGAGAAAAATACAGAACTGACAGAGAATTAAGGAACGATTTGGGGGAGGAGAAGTACTGAGTAAATGAGAATATATTATACTTGTTGTGGAATGTATCTTATTTTATGAAAATTTAATAAAAAACATTTTTTTAAAAAAAGAACATCTGGCACAAAAATATTAGAACACCCCAAAACCAGGTTGAAAACTACCTCTTGTAAAATGTTTTCTGTGATGGCCCCTAGACTCTGGAACAACCTACCGGAAGAGATCTGTCTTATGCCTTCAAGAGGGCACTGAAGACGGAACTATTCTGGCATACCTATCCAACAGATGTCCTCTCATCTGATTTTGAACATCTGAATACAATGACTCGATTTTTATGATTGTGAGCAATACTGTAACAACTCTTCTCTTTTTATTTATGATTGATGTATTTTGTATTGTCTATATATTTTATGATGTTTTTATTACTGTAATCTCACTTCGATCCAAAGGGAGAAGGGGAGATATAAATTATTATTATTATTATTATTATTATTATTATTATTATTAATGTGTGGCTGTTGTTGTGCCAATGTGACATGTTGTGATGTTTACGATTGTGACTAATAAAAAAAGAAGGGGGGAAATCCTGGATGTAGTATGTGAATGTAATTTTGATTTTTAGAGGGAACATGAATCCTCTGATATGTTTAGGCTCAAATCTTAATCTAATCTGATTTTCTCTTTCTGCTCCCTCAACAGCAAATGTGACGCTGGACCCAGACACAGCTTTTCCATTTCTCATCCTGTCTCCGGATTGTCATGGGGTGAGAATGGGACAGCATGGCAAAATCCAGCCCTCAAATCCAGAGAGATTCGATGGATATGCAATTGTGCTGGGACGTGAAGGATTCATATCAGGAAGACATTTCTGGGATGTTCTTGTGGAAAATGAAGGCGACTGGGAAATAGGGGTAGCCAAAAAGTCTGTGGAGAGAAAGACCAGATTTGTCTTTGGTCCAAAGAAAGGATTCTGGACTATGGCAAAGCATGGAAATAAATGCAAAATTTATGGATCACCCAACCCCTCTGATCTGTCCCTGACCAGAGATCTCAAGAGGATCCGAGTGGATCTGAATTATGAAGGGGGACAGGTGGCCTTTTTTGATGCAGATTCAGCAACACTGCTGTTCACTTATTCTGCAATTTCATTCTCAGGTGAGACCATCCTCCCCCTGTTTTGGATACTTGGAAAGACCCATTTCAGGCTGTCTCCTTAATGCAGTCAAATCTGCTCACTGATGACGTTGTATACACTAGACTAAGACAATGAATAAAAATTACAATTTTTGCTCAAGATCCCAAATCTTACAGTTCTAAGAAGGACAATACAGATTTTTGTTCACTCTGAAAGTTATTTGTTCACTCTGAAAGTTATTCCCCATTTGCCAGAGTTCCCTCTCCAGTTCATTTCTTAAAGTAATGTTTATGGTCACTGTATCCTGATGGCACCAAATCCCATCTGAATTTGGAAGCCAAGGAGGATCATTCCTGGTTAATACTTCAATGGGAGACTACCAGGGAATACCAGGTACTGTAGGCTATATTTGAGAGGAAAGAACTGGCAAAATCACTTCTGAATATTCCTTGCCTAAGAAAACCCTGTGAAATCCATGGGTTCACTATATGTTGTCATGAGTTGCACATGCAACTATCCTGCCATGTTATAATGAGAAGGTTAAGTGATGGGTTAGGTAGTAGTAAAATAGTACTGCAGACTAGTCCTGATGATTTCAGCCACAGGTAGTGAGATAAGTAGCGGAAAGTTAGGCATGAGTCAAGCCTTTGGAAAGTGCCTTGCTGTAAGAACAAAAAAGGGGTGGTATGGGTACAAGAAGGGGGAAAGTGTTTATAAATTACAGTGGACCCTTGTTAACGCTGGGGTTTGGTTCCAAGATCTCCCGTGTATAACAAAATCTGTGTATGCTCAAGTCCCATTGCATATAATGACATAGCAAAATGGTATCCCTTATAAAAAATGGAAAATCAAGGTAAATTTATACTTTTTTGTAACATTTTCAAACCGTGTATGCTTAAATCCGTGTATAAAAAATCCATGTATAAGAAGGGCCGACTGTATAATGAATAAGAATTGAACCCACCACGAATTTGAAAATGTGTGTAATTTAATTAGGAATGGTGATGCTTGCTGTTCAGTTCTGACAATGAATATCTCTGGATTGGCTCTATAGTTACTGAATAAAAGTTTACTACCATTAACTACAATTTAAGGTACCCACGATCTACACACTAAATGCCCCCTCCTTTTGTTCCATTACAAATATGACAAGAAAACCCTATGATAATTTGCCATAGGCTCACTTTATATTCAGACAGTTTGGTGCTTTATGTTGTTGTTGTTGTCATTACCAACTTATGGTGACTCTGAGGCAAAGCAATCACACGGTTTTCTTGGGCCTCATTCCCACTTACAGATAAATCTGTGTGTAATCTGAATTGATGGATCGATTCGACAGCGGAGCGTGGTTCCCACTATATTTGCCCCAATCCCATTTTCCCCTCCAAAATAACTCACTTTTGGTTCTCATTCATGAATGAATCGATTAAAAATTATTCAGTTCCAGCTGGCCAAAGGGGAAATTTTAATCGATTCCGATTTGCTTGTGGTTCAAACTTATGTTGAATTGATTTATCGAAAAAGAAGCGGAAAAAACAGCATCTAAAGGATGTGAGTAAAATGGTCCTAGAGCCATGATGGCGAACCTATGGCACGCATGCCATGGGTGACACGCGACGCCATTTCGCCAGGCACGGGGAGAGGGAGAAGGTGGAACGGGTACGCGTGTGCCTGTTCTGCCTCCCCCCTACCATTTTTGGGCCTCCCACTGTCTCTCTGAGACAGCGGGAAGCCAGAAAATGGCACCTGGGAGAAGGAGGCAGGCACGCACATCTGGCTCCTCCTCCCAGCCCTCTTCCCTCTCAGCTTCCCATCCCTCCACGTGAAAGGGCTCCATGGAGCCCATTCACGCGGAGGGAAGGGCCAAAGAGA
>NC_056523.1:13575223-13585014 GCF_019175285.1 Sceloporus undulatus
AATTCAATATGAACTTTGCCTCGGCAAGATAACAAACATACCAGTAACTGGTTTTGATCAGGGATTACTGGAATATATTTTCCTCTTGGCCTTTCTCCAAGGAACTAGAAAACAAACAATGAGTAGTTTCCTCTGTCATAGTTCCCCCCCTTATTTCCACCTGTGTACACACACACACAACACACACACAAACACACATAGAAACAACAACAGTCGCTTCACTTTAAAGGAAATATATGCCTGACTAGTTTTTGCCAAAACCAAAACACCTTTTATGTAAACTAGAATTGACTTCCTTCTCAGGCGCATCTGCACTGTCGAAATAAGCAGTTTGATACTGCTTTACCTGTCTCACTCAATGCTATGGAATTCTGGGATTTGTAGTTTTGTGAGATTACTTTTTAACTTCTCTCTGACAGAGAGCTCTGGTGCCACAACAAAGGACAAATCCGATCCATTTCTTGGAGCCATGGCAGTTTAAAGCATTTCAGACTGTATTATTTCTGCAGTGCAGAGTGCCACCTTATTCAATCAAATCCCATTTTTCTGACTTTGCTAGCAGTGTGAGCAACCCAAGCCAGGAACAACCACAGTTCAACAAATCGGCATTACATACACAGTCCTTTATCAGTCTTCATTACTTTGATGCTTGACAACACTCTCAAAGAAAATTTATATCCCAGAATTCCCAGATTCTCCATTTCAGTGCGGAGGAAAGCCAATGGATTCTCAAAAGTCTCCTTCTCTTCATACCTAGCAAAATAAATGTCCAAATTGCATCTGACGATCTCAAATTAGCAAGTGACTGAAAGGCAAGAACAGAGAAGAAAGAAGAAGAGGCCGCTGTAGAAAGGAAATGAGAGCTGGAAGCATTTTGACTTATTGTGATCTCAGACCACAAAGCTGCATCCACACTGCAGAAATAATCCGTTTGAAACCATGTTAATAGCCATGCTCATACTATGAAATTCTGGGATTTGTAGTTTGGTGAGACATATAGCTTTCTGTCAGAGAGTTTGGGTCCACAACAAACTACAGTTCCCAAGTTTAATAGCATTGAGCCAGGGTAGTTAAAATTGTCAAACAGGATTATTCGCAGTGCAGATGCAGCCAAAGGGAGGCATTGATAGCCATGGAAACCTACACTAAGGAACGTTCTTTTGCTAAAAGGAATACCCCATGATTCCTCCTTGTATTTTCCACTAATATCAGTGAAAAAGTCATTGTATGACTCAATACCTCTAACTGGGGTTTCTCCGAATGTGGTGAAGTCTGAGTACGTAGGAAAATTGTGAGTAGGTCCGGGGCCAACTGTCTCCCCAGAGGTCCACCAAAACTGTACTTCCTCCTACAGTTCCAGGATTTTGTTTCTTCCCTCCCCCATATTCATTATAGTTTTGAGAGGTAGAATCCAGTTAGAATAGTCCCTTACACAAGCGATCTCTGCTATGGATGGTTTTCTAGGAATAGTGATCTCCTGAGCGAAAAATTCACCTAGGCCTCATTCCCACATACAAATAAATCGGTTTGTGATCTAAATCAATAGATGGTTTGACAGGTGGAGCATGGTTCACACTACAATTGCCCCAATACTGAAAATAACCCACTTGTCATTCACGTGATGAGAATCAATTCAGCATGATGAATGAATTGATTCAAAGCAACTCCTTTTAGCCACCACAGCTGTATGGCACCCCTTCACACTGCATCTAAATGAGTTGTGGGATGATGGTGGCGCACCATGTAGACCAACATGTGCCAAAATGGCACCGTAGGGGCAGAGTTAGGGCATCTAGCATGAGGACGCTGAGCCTTAACTCACGCCTTCATAACGTTGAGGCGGAATCTCTTTTTCCTGTAGGAGCAATGGATGCAAGCACAGGAAAAGAGGTTCCACCAACATTAGGAGGAACTTCCGGACAGTAAGGTTGTTCAACAGTGGACAAACTCCTCAGAGTGTAGTGGAGTCTCCTTCCTTGGAGGTCTTTAAGCAGAGGCGGATGGCCATCTGTCGGGGTGGCTTGATTTGGATTTCCGGCATGGCAGTGTTTGGACTGCATGGCCCTTGTGGTCTCTTCCAACTCAATGATTCTAGGCCAGCAAAATGTGCCGGTCGGGTAAAGCCTGTAGTCCCAAAATAAACTTTTCCATGCTGTGAAGTGAGGAGCACATGACCTAAGTCTCATCTGATCTAATATATTAGTGGTTTATATCTGAACAAAGCCAACGAGACAACACAAAGTTGTTTCTGAAACATGTGAAGAAGAAGGGAGGTATGGAACAACGTGTGATCCTCAACAGGTTTCTTGTCCCAATTTTTTTCTGTACGTTTTTCTTAGATCTAAACAGAAGACCACATATTTCACACACTTTTCAGATTTTTCTCAACATCAAAAACCAGAAAGGAATGTCATCCCTTACCTCTGGAAGGTTTTTCCAATATCCTAGAGGGAAAAGAGAGAAAGGAGAGAACAGTCAGTTCCTTTCCTAGGGCTACCCTAAAAAAGCCCTTCAGATCACAGGGTTTGGTGAAGCACTCTATGAGCCTTTGGTGTCCTGCTGGTGGTGATATTTGTTCCTTTAGGAATTTCTAGGTCCTCCAGCACAACTCTATGGTCAAGGTCTGCCAGAAGCCATTCTGAGGACCTAGAGATTTTTAGAGAGAAACTTATCTAGCAGTTGTAAGCCCTCAGGTGCAATTCTGAGGTCAACGTCCGAAGATGTTGACCACAGGATTGCATTGGAGGACCTAGAGATACCTAGAGAGATACTCTCTCAGATAAAAAAGTGGTTTTTTAAATGTGTTTCTTCCCACTTCCATGGGTGTCATGAGCCCCTAAAATCAGTGAATGTGGACGGTCCACTGTAGTTTGTTTTCTCAGCCACTGGTGTCTTTGCCCACCTGTGTACCGCAGAGCACTCAAATTCTAAATGTGTCCTCTGCATGTGTTTTAATGAATTTCAGGGTAGTGCCAATCCAGTTTATCCAAAAAATTACAAAAAATACTAATAAAAGAAAGTAGACTAAAAAAATGACACCCTGGCTGTTCTGGGATAGCAGAAGAGAGGGGATGAGGGAGATGACAAGACACTGACATCACATCACCATGCAATCCTGGAACGCTACAAGATAATATACTGCATCTGTAAACTGGTGCTATACCAATGCAATTGGGAACTAGTTTACGCCCCCCCCCAACCCCCAGCATCATGGCAAGGTGCAAGCTAACTATACTTGGAGGACTTAGAAGACAAGAGGGAAATGTATCACCAAAGGCGCTATTAACAAACTTTTATGGTGGTTTGAAATATGAATGTGATAAGTCTTAGTAGTAGCAATAGCAATAGCCTGTACATTGTTATACTGCTTATCAGTGAACTAGCACTCTCTAAGCAGTTTACAGTCTGTAAGCCAATTGCCCCCAACAAGTTGGGTACTCATTTTAACCAACCTATGAAGGATGGAAGGCGTGAGTTAAACCTTGAGTCCCTGGGATTGAACTCACAACCTTGCGGGTGCAGTACTTGGCATTTAAACACTGTGCCACCAGGCCTCCCTGATGTAGGGTGTTTATCTTCTTCCATCTGCACCCTATGAAGTGATACATGATATCCTACTCAAGATTGACAAGACTTTCCCCATCTCCTTCTGCTCCATGCATGACTGGGCTTTACCTGCAGGAGTTCGCTTGGGACTGCTGACACTTCACTCCATCTCCTGGATGAGACTTTCAAGGGAAGCGAGTTCCCCAGAGAGTTTGGTCATGTGCTCCTCCATTTTCATTGCAATCTCCTTCCCACTTCCTCTATCTGAACCACAATGTTTCTCTTGTTCCTCCAGAAACTGGCAAAGTTTTTTGAACTCAGCCCGAGTTTTCTCCCGTTCTGCTTTTGTTGTGTATCTGCAGTAAATAGATATAAAGACAAAAAAAGCAGGGCAGTATTAATCAAGCATTCGGCCAATTACCATGATTTAAGAGCAACACAATGGGAAGTGCGTAGAAGTAGAATCATAGAATCATAGAGTTGGAAGAGACCACTAGGGCAATCCAGTCCAACCCCCTGCCATGCAGAAGCATCCTCGACAGATGGCCATCCAGCCTCTGCTTGAAGACTCCAAGGAAGGAGAGTCTATCACCCTCCGGGGAGTGCATTCCACTGTCGAACAGCCCTTACTGTCAGGAAGTTCTTCCTAATGTTCGGTGGAATCTCTTTTCCTGTAGCTTGCATCCATTGTTCCGGGTCCTTTTCTCTGGAGCAGCAGAAAACAAGCTTCTCCCCTCAATATGACATCTTCAATATTTGAACAGGGCTATCATATACCACCTCTAATCTTCTCTTCTCAGGCTAAAACAACCCAGCTCCCTAAGTCGTTCCTCAGGGCATGGTTTCCAGACCTTTCACACCATTTTAGTCGCTCTCCTTTGGACACGCTCCGTTTCTCAATGTCCTTTTTGAATTGTGGTGCCCAGAACTGGACACAATATTCGAGGTGGGCCTGACCAGAGCAGAATACAGTGGCACTATTACTTCCCTTGATCTAGACACTATACTTCTATTGATGCAGCCTAAAATTGCATTGGCCTTGTTTGCTGCTGCATTGCACTGTTGACGCAGGTTCAATTTGTGGTCTACTTGGACTCCTATATCCCTTTCACATGTAGTTTCATTCAGCCAGGTGTCCTCCATCCTATATCTTGCTTTCGTTTTTTTTTTTTCCGCCTAAGTGCAGTACCTTACATTTCTCTGTGTTGAATTTCATTTTGTTAGCTATGGCCCAGTTTTCTAGTCTGTTCAGGTCATTTTGAATCTTGATCCTGTCCTCTGGGGTATTAGCTATTCCCCCTAATTTGGTGTCACCTGCAAATTTTATACATGGCCCCCAATTTTGTCCTCCAAGTCATTGATAAAGGTTGAATAGCACTGGGCCCAGGACAGAGCCCTGTGGGACCCCACTGGTCACTTCTTTCCCAGAATGAAAAGGAGTATGAAAAGGAGCCATTGTTATGTTTTCGGATGCTTCCAGGTGGGGGATTTACTGTCTGTTTGCACTGTTTTATTCATGGAGGTTTATGATAGGTTCAGATATTGTCATCTGTCATTTATCCACCTCGTTTTTCATACTAGAAAAACATCCATTGCGAAAAACAAATCAAAACAAAACAGCGGCAGAAAGTTTTTCGGAGATTTGATTTGACTTTTGTATGGAATCACTCTTAGATTTTTCTAAAGAGATCATCGCTGCATCCATAGAAAGAATACAGTTTGACAACTATTTAACTGCCAAGGCTCCATCTTATGGAATTCTGGGAACTGTAGTTTGCTGTGGCATCAGAGCTCTCTGACAAAGGCTACATATTCCACAAAACTACAATTCCCGGAATTTCATAGCATTGAGCCATGGTAGTTAAAGTGGTGTCAAGCAGGATTATTCCCACAGTACAGAAGCAGCCCATGCCGGTTTTCAGAAGGCAAAAATTTCTTAAAGATTTTCAGAGATCTACTTTTAAAATAGCCTTTCATTGATTTTTTTTTAAAGTGAGATGGGAGGGCCTTTCACTGTACAGAAATATAATACTATGATTCCATTTTAATTGCCATGCCTGGAGTCCTGGGGCTTGTAGTTTGAGGAGGCACTAGAGTTCTTTGGCAGAGTTTCTAAATTCCGCTTCCTAAATTGCAATTCCCAGGATTCCATAGGATGCATTCATGGCAGATAAAGTGGAGTTACAGTGCTATAACTAGGTCAGGAGTCCCAACTGGTACCAATACCCACCATTTAGGTGCCAAGATAAAAGCTGGCTGTTCATCAAAGCCTTTGGGCCTCATTAACTCATCCCAAATATGGTGTACATAATTATAATTTTGTTTAAAAATATTACTGCAATTTAATATGTTTTTAGCTTATTTATTGTATTGTTTTCAACTGTGTACTGGTAACTTGTTTTAATGATTTTGTAAGCCACCCTGAGATCTTTGATATAGGGTGGGGGAAAAGCACCAGATTCCATCTGACCTTGGAAACTAAGCAGGGCCAGCCCTGGTTAGTCCTTAGATGGAAGACTGCCAATGAATACCAGGTTCTGTAGGCTATGGCATGGTACAGATCTCCTTAAAAGGGAGGCCTGCCGGTGTCTGTTTTTCCTCTGCAGGGAAGCCACAGCCGCCAAACCATGCGGCTTCCCTGTGAAGGAAAAAGAACCCATAAAAGTGGGTTCTTTTTGCCCTGCAGGTCAGATGTCGCGAGTGCACCAATGGCACACTCGTAACATCACAGATGCGGTGTAACATGCAGATGCTATATGTCTGTCATGTCACGATGACGGTGCCCGTATAGATGAGGCGCTGCCACCGTATTAGGGCTAGGGACCGTGCAGTTGCCACGGAGGAAGGAACTCGTGAAAGCACCTCTTTTCTTGCCTATGTATTTCTTGCTGCAGGCCATTCTAAACAATATTGAGAATAATGTTTTCACTGTAGTGACAGAATAGAATATGCTCCCCGTTAAAATAATACAGATTCCCAATATGGGTGTCTCCACAGTCAACAAAAACATGTTTTTGACTCAGGCAAGCATATCATAATACAGGTTGAGTCCCCTTTATCCAAAATGCCTGGGATCTGATGTGTTTTGGATTTTGGAATACTTGTATTTGCATATATTGACTAAATTCTTCAAGACGTCAGTCTGTCTCTCCAGATGTTCTGTAACTTGTAATTCATTTCCTGGAAATTGCCTACTTACAAGAAGATCTCGTTTTTCCTCTTCAGCACTTGCCTTATACCTCAGCATTTTCTCTCTTGCTTGCCTCAGTTTCTTTAGGCAGCAGCAGATTTGATCCTAAAAACAACGAAGAAAGTTCAGCTCAGATCCAATTTATAAGTTCACAGCATATTTGGCTACATAACCTTACATCATCAGATCTCTTCTGATCTTGGAAGCAAAGCTTAGTTTGTCAGATATTTACCTTTCCTTGTCAGAAAGCACCAAACTAGAAATCCCAGAATTCCATAGCATGAACCACGGCAGTTAAAGTGGAGAGCCAGCATGGTGTCGTGGTTTGAACACTGAACTAGGACACTGGGAGACCAGGGTTCAAATCCTGGCATGGCCATGGAAACTTACTGGGTGACACTGGGCAAGTCACATTCTTTCAGCCTCAGAGGATGGCAGTGGCAAAACCTCTCTGAAGAAATTTGCCCAGAAAACCCTATGGTAGGGTTGCCATTAATAGGAAACAACTTGAAGGCACACAACAACAACTGCAACAAACTGCTTTATTTCTGAAATGGGGCAGCAGCCCAAGTTAGTTAACAACACTTACAGGAGTTAATCCACAAAAAAGAGTTACTTACATCAGAATAACAGCAGCCATTTCTTACCTTGTACTCCTGGGCAGCCTCCTCAACAGGAATCACCATGTGGCAGTGATGCTCCTTGGATCTGTCACAGACCACACAGATGGGGGTTTCATCATCCCGACAGAAGAGTTTTAGGGGCTCCTGGTGTTTCTTACAGGCTTTCTCCTGTTTTTTGACCTCCTGAATTCTGAACTTCTTGACAATCCCTACAAAGTTCGCTAGCTGTCGATTGGGCATGAGGCTCTTTTGCTGGAAGAGCCTTCGACACTGTGGGCATGTGGCATAGCCCTGAAAGCCCTCCCAGCACTGGGTCAGGCAGTCTTGGCAGAAATTGTGCCCACACTCCACAATGGTCACTGGCTTGTTGAAATAGTCCAGGCAGATGGGGCACGTCACTTCTGCACAGAGATCTTGGATGGGATTCCCATCAGCCACAGCCATGGCACCCTTGTGACAAAATGACCACTTGAATTCCTGGTTCTCTCTTTTTAGTGTGCAACCTGAGGATTTTTAAATGGGGAGAGTCACGTTGGTTGCTAATACCAAATCATCAGAATATGATAAGCAGGGAGTTGGAATGGCCCTTTGAGAAGGAAGTTCTGTTATAAAAAAGAGTAGACATACTACCCGCCTCATCTAGGAAAAGAAAAGCATTATTGGCTCCTTTCGGTTATTGTTGTCAGGCTGGGAGTGGGTGTTGTCCTTCCCCGAAATATCTGGGGATTTCTCAGACAATGTGAAATCAAAAACCAGGCAACCACTGAAAAAGTCTGGAATGGCTTTCAGATAAAGATAAGTCCTGGGGTCATTCTCACTTGTAGGTTGAATCGAATCCTGATTCGCTCTCGCTGCCTTTTGAAATTTGATGGAGCAGTGCAAGGGGGGGAGGAGGCAGGAAGATGAAGGGGAAGACAATGGGTTTTTGGTTGTTTTACATTAAATTGAAGATATATTTGCTTGACTGCTTTAGCAACTACATGCCTTTTCAAGTAGTTGCAAAAGCAATCAACTGAATATACATTCACTTTAATAAAAAAAACCAAGTACAACAACAGCATTGAGAGGGGGGAAATGGTGGAACTGTCAAAAACTGAGGAAGGATGGTAAACACCCCTCTGCCATTTGTCCCTCCCCTTCAGAATGAATCTATTCTGATCGGTCGTTCCCACTTATGAAATTTGCTTCAGAATCGATTCTTTTCAAAAGAACCTCTTTCAAAGTACTCTTTGGAAGCACTGAGTTTTTTTGCCTTTGCCTCGCTTCATCACGACAGGATTCGATCACATTATGACAGGAACCAGTTTCAAATGGGAGCAAGGGTCATTTACAGTGAATGGTACTTCACTGTATTTTATAGTGGGAACAAGAGGCCTATATATTTTAAATAATAAATAAAAATTTTATTTTTATACCACCCTTCTATAAACCAAGGCGGTGTACAACATACATAAAATACATGGCATATCATATACATATACATAAAACACATATACCATATAAATAAAACACAATCCATTAAAACATTCCGGCCAGCTGCCACTGCTGACGTAAGGGGGGGGAGAGGTTAATCGGGGCTTGCATCAGGGAATGCTTGCTTAAATAAGAAGGTCTTCAGCCCCTTTCTAAACTGGGCCAGGGAGGTGGCCGAGTGGAGCTCAATGGGCAGAGAATTCCAGAGGGTAGGGGCCGAGATAGTAAAAGTCCTCTTAGAAGTAGAGGTTAGCCTGGCCCCTGGAACCCTCAATAACTGCTGCCCAGATGTTCTGAGGTTGCGGGGCGGATTGTATGGGGAGAGGCGGTCCTCCAGGTATCCTGGGCCCAAGCCATTTAGGGCTTTATAGGTAATAACCAACACCTTGTATTGCGCCCAGAAGCGAATAGGCAGCCAGTGCAGATCTTTAAGTACTGTTGTTATATGACTGGCTCTGGATATGCCAGTAACCATCTGGCTGCCATATTCTGTACTATTTGTAGCTTCCGGGTATGGTACAAGGGTTGCCCCATGTAGAGCGCGTTGCAGAAGTCCAAGTGAGAGGTTACCAGAGCATGTACTACCGTTTCAAGGTCCCTCTGGCCCAGGTAGGGACGCAGCTGGCGTATCAGCCGAAGCTGATAACAGGAGCTCCTGACCGTCACATCCACCTGAGATGTAAGGTGGAGCGATGAGTCAAGGAGCACCCCCAGACTGCGTACCGAGTCCTTCACAGGAAGCGTGATCCAGTTCAGGACAGGTGGAACCACCGCCATCCCCGGGCCAGGAGAACCTATCATGAGCACCTCCGTTTTCTCTGGATTCAGACTGAGTCGGTTTTCCCTCATCCAGCCCATTACCGACTCCAGACAGGCTACGAGAGGAGAGATGCCATCCCCAGTCACTGCATCAGTCGGAGACATAGAGAAGACTATTTGGGTGTCATCAGCGTACTGAT
>NC_056523.1:13585114-13588773 GCF_019175285.1 Sceloporus undulatus
GACAGAAGGGTGTTTACCATCGCCCCCCTCAGTTTTTGGTAGATCCATCATTCCCCCCTCCTCCCTCGCTCAGCGCTGCTTTTGTGCTTGTGGTGTGACCTATGGATGCATGATTTAAAAAAAAAAATTGATAGAATTGATAAAATTGATAGAAGACTCGATCGATTGATTGATTGATTGATTGATTGCAATCAATGAAGCAAGTAGTTGCAAACCCAATTAATCAAATCTATCAATTTTTAAAAAGTAAAATTATAGAAGATGTGATTCATTGGTCTTGCAACTACTTGCCTCGCTGATTGCAAGTAGTTGCAAAATCAATGAATCACATCTTCTATCAATTTTACTTTTTAAAAATACTGTATAGTTCCCAAGCTGGGCTGCCCAGGCTCCCGCTTACGTCACCAGTGATGCACAGATGATTGACATGCATTTTGAAGCAGTGCAAACTAGTGGGGGTGACAATCGTGCAAAAAGAAAAAAAGACGTGATTACAAGGGGATAATGAAAAGATGCACTTTCATAGTGGGAACAACAGACCTTTTGGAATCAATTTACCAACATGGAGCGAAGGAGAATCACACATCAATTTAAAATGTTAGTGGGAATGAGCCCTGAGGCTACATAAAAACAGAATCAAATTTTTGAATAGCTAAGGAACCAACCCTTCCTTTAGTGCAACACCCAAAAGGTAATAAAGATATAAAGCAGTATTTCTGCACGAAGTATTTTCTTCAGCTTTAAGGCCATTGACACAACAGTAGTGTTGTGTCAAATTCGTCTTCTCGTCTCATTCCTATAGACACGGGTAAGATATTTTTAAAAATCCCTCTTTTCTAAATTTTTAAAGATTTTTTAAGTTATTTGTCCCTCCATCTCAGGGGGAGTAGGTCAGTGTTAAGAAATTTCCTGATTGTTGCCAAATATTTATGCTAAGTACATGTATGGGTGGAAATTTCATTTGCATTGCACAGAGCTTTATTTAAAGGTCCTGTCCTTGAAAACAAAAAGAACAAAAGTCAGAGCATTTCATCTGTAAGTGGTGGATACCTTAAGATCTCCAACCCCTCCTCCTGCTCTCCCATTCAAATTTTCACAGAAGAGAAAGAGGGGAGTGAATGGGCAAGACCCTTCTCTCATGAAGGAATTCTGCCATGGAGAAATCCTAGCATTGAAAGGGAGCCCAGGGGTCATTTAGTCCTCCCCCCATCTGCCATGCAGGAATATACAGAATGGTCCATCTCTTACCTAAAGGTGTTAAATCAACATGCAAATAGGGGTGCAGACTATAACTCCTGTGACTCAGTTTTGTCACTGTTTCCATATGGAGAGCTATAAGTATGAATGGTGGAGTGTCCACTCTGGGTCCTTTTACGTTGTGGAAATAATGCAGTTTGACACCACTTTAGGTGCTCTAGCTCCATTTTATGGAATCTTGGGATTTGTGGTTTTACAAGCCTTCTCTGACAAAGAGTGCTGGTGCCTCACAAAGCTACAAATCCCATTCTGTAGGATGGAGCCATGGCAGTAAAAGAGATGTTCTACAGTGTAGACACAGCCTGTAGGTGGAAGCTCTCCATGCAAGCGAGAGCCCTCAAAAATGTGTGCAGTTTAATTTAGCAATGTTAACACTTGCTGCTTAGTCCTGACAATGAATGTCTCTTGATTGGATCTACAGTTACTGAATAAATACTGAGTTTTAACTACTGAAGCCTGAGTTTCTGGTGTCCAGTGGGTCACACTGGGTGATCTTGATCAGCCTCTGGATAAAT
Source organism: Sceloporus undulatus (assembly GCF_019175285.1). Lineage (NCBI taxonomy): Eukaryota > Metazoa > Chordata > Lepidosauria > Squamata > Phrynosomatidae > Sceloporus > Sceloporus undulatus. The sequence goes on from NC_056523.1 coordinate 13,586,887, forward strand.
CTTACCAAGAGAATCCTAGGCAATGGAATGACCATAAGATGAGCATTGACTTGAAAGAAAAAGAAAAGAAAAAGCACTCACTTTATCAGTGAAATTGCCAGGAAAAGAATTGGGCTAAAAGTTACTCAGTTTCTCAGAATAGCATACAATATATCAGTTGACTCTGCAACTTCCTTGAAGGCAACCGGGAACTGATTAGGAGGAGAAAGCTACCATAACAATGGCTATTCCCTGGCCAAAAAGCTAATGATTAGCCGCCCCAATTGACCTCAAAGGGGCAGGCTATAAATACATTTTTATTATTATTATATTTATTATTATAATGATTAATAAGGAATATACAGAGATTTATTTTTAGGCTAAAGTGGCCATTGCAGGTCAGCAGGCAAAAATGAGGGAATTCTATGTGGCTCTGGCCTTCAAATATGAATACAGATAGAGTTTTGTAACCACACCTGGTCAATCTGACATTTTATTAGTTTTCTAGAGTTAATATCTGCATAGAAAGATACAGTACTCCAAAACAGGTCAAAATTTACATTTACATTTACATTTAAAAGTTGATTTAAAGAGTGCAATAAAAAAGTGCATCCCAGCAACTTATTCCAAAGTAATAATTTGTTTATAATATTAATTATACTGTCCAGGGGAGCAGGTCATTAGGTGAATAAAAGCTGGATTGCCAAAAATGTACATTCCCTCCAATCTGCATATTTTACTCCTTTTCACTCTTTTTTCTATTAAATGTTGTCCTCCACAGTCCCATACTGTCTACCCCAGAGCTTGGCAGCAGTGAATTACAAGTAATGCAGTTATTTTTATAGTGAGCCCTCCACATTCACTGGGGTTAGGTAGAGCAGGCAAACGCCACAGCTCAGTTCTGGCCAAAGGGAGATGTTTAGAGACCAGTAATTAAAGAAGCAGACAGAAAGGAAATCAACTCATTCGAAATGTGGTGTTGGAGAACAGTACTTAGAATACCATGGACAGACAAGAAGACAAACAAATGGGCTCTTGAACAGATCAGACCAGGGTTCTCTTTGGAAGCAAAGGTGCTCGAGTTGAGAATATCATATTTTGGCCATATCACTAGAAAAAACAGTAATGCTAGGAAAGGTAGAGGGTAGAAGAAAGAGAGGAAGACCACAAACCAGATGAATAGACTCAATCAGGGGGGTTATGGGCAAATGCTTGCAGGATCTGGGCAAGGCAGTGGAAGATAGGGATTCTTGGAGGTGTCTCATTCACAGGGTCGCCGTGAGTGGGAACTGACTCGAAGTCAGGTGACAACAACAAATGTCACCCTGCTTTGGGTTTCACCTAGTGCAGCCCACCACCACCACCCTATTGATGCCCATGCCTTAAGGAACATTCCCCCCCTCCTTCTATCCAGGCGGCTCTCCCTGGGTTGTTAGAGGTGCGCAGCTGCGCACCGGCCCGGGGAGGCCGCCCACGGACTGCATTTTGGGACTCCCTGCTTCCTCAGCACCTCCGCGGCGGCTCTGGTGAGCTGAAATTTGGGACACCTGGGGGGAAGGCGGAGAGAGGGGCGTGTCGGGGCAGCGGCACGTACAAAGCCAGCCTGCCTGGTCTCCTCCTTCATCACGCCTCCCCTTGCCACCGGACTTTGCCAGGAGCTGCGTCGCTGCCGGGCGGCTTTCCCTGGGTTGTTAGAGGTGCGCAGCTGCACACCGGCCCGGGGAGGCTGCCCACGGACTGCATTTTGGGACTCTGCAACTGCGCAGCTGCGCAGTTTTATAGCGGCACAAGAGCAGGAGGAGCGTGCGCACGCCAGCATTAAAACAGAGAATGACTGTTGTGTCATATCTCTGTTCATATTGCTGTTCGGTAGGGGGAGGGGGAGGATATGGATGTGGGAAATGCTTC
>NC_056523.1:13588873-13603863 GCF_019175285.1 Sceloporus undulatus
ACTTGCACAAAGGTGGTATGGGTACTGCAACTGTTGGCACCTCTGCAGCAGGTTCTGCAGCTCCTGGCCTTCTCCTTTCTGAATGAGAGGAGGTGTTGTTTTGACAGTGGTTGGTGCAGGTGAACAAACAGTGGGGTTTATCACACTGGGGCTGATTTTGGCATTAAAGAGAGAATAAAGCGCATTTAAAGCATCCCGTAAATGAAGTGGAAATGGCAAATAATTGTGCGAATGATTGTTACTTGCAATTGCACAAATAAAGTGATATTGAAAATGCATTGTCACTGAAATCCCAAAAGTAAAAAGATGTGCATTAATGATTCTTTGTGACCACTTTAATGGTGGGTTTTGTGCAACGTCCTGTGAAATCGTTGCCCATAATTATGCGATTTTTCTGGGATATTCATGGGATAAACGCCTGATCTCTTTCATGTGATAAACTCCAGAGACAGCAAGCAAGCAGAAGCTACCATTTCATGCCTTCTTCACAAGGGGGGGGGGAGATCTATTTAGGGTGTGAAGAGGGAGCAGTGGTAGGTTCCTCTCTCAAACCAGAAGAGAGTCTGGGGCCTTATTCCCACTGGGCTATAAAGCGAATCAAGAATCGGATTATAGGAACATTGTTCCCATTTGAACTCGCGTTCGATCCTAGTTTAAGGAAAACTGTTCCCATTTGAATTTGCATTCGATCCTACTTTGATCAATTTCTCTAGCGAAAACCTGAATCAGCGGTGGATAACCCAGGTTATCCTAACACCACTTTTCCAGCAGTTCTTTTGCCAGGGACCGTGTCTGATCCGGGGTAAATTAATGGGAATATTGGGTGTCTGATTTGGGTATTTTGGGATGAGAGGGCTAGTGTTAAAGGGGCTGTTCTGGAGTGTCACCCGCTTTGTTCTCTTTCCTGGCATTCCCGGTGCCATTTTCCCGTTCGTGTAGCCTTTCCTTGGTGGTGTGGGAAGTGATCGCATGTGTAGCAGGCCCATACCTAGGCTGGGGCAAGGCAACAGAGAGAGTTAGGCTGTATCTACACTGGAGCAATCACCCGGTTTGGCACCGCTTTCACTCTTCCCTGGCTCTAGGCTATGGCATTCTGGGAGCTGGGCCCACAACAAACTCCAACTCCCAGAATGCCATAGCCTTGAGCCAGGATGCATAAAAGCAGTGCCAAACCAGGTGATTTCTCCAGTATAGATACAGCCTCAAACTCTCACTCTGGCGCGTGCACTTCTGCATGCTCCCCTGCCCCTCCTGAGAGTTGGTTGTGGGTCTGGGCACACACACACAGGAAGACTTTTCGATCTGAATTGGATCCCCTTTTATTCTTCCTCCTCCTCCTCTTCTTCCTCCCCTCTTCCTTCTCCTCTTCTTCCTCCTCTTCCCCCTCCTCCTCTTCCACTCTGGGCCCGACAACATACTCCAGCTCCCAGAATTCCATAGCCTAGAGCCAGAAAAGAGTGAAAGAGGTGCCAAGAATGTGGATGCAGCCTCTCTCTCTTTGGTGCACGCGCACTCCCCAGCCTCGAGTCCTGAGAGTTGGGGTTTGTTGCTGGCTGGCTGGACCCTTATTTCTCTTCCTCCTGCTCCTCCTTGTCTTCCTCCCCTCTTCTTTCTCCTCTTCTTTTTTCTCCTCTTCTTCCTCCTGTCTTCCTCCCCTATTCCTCCTCTTTTTTTATCTTTTTTCCTATTCTCCTCCTCCTCCTCCTTTCTCCTCTCCCCTGCTCCTCCTCCTTAATATGTATGGACAACGCCGTCTTTATATGGTTGGGTGTATTCAGCCTGTATGCAGCCCATATGCAACCCAGACTTATCCTGCAGCTTTTCAATAACGGGATAATCGCCGTAGTCATTTGGGGGGAATTCCAGGAGCTGTAGCTGTCAGACCTCTTTCCAAAGCTGCCTCTGGACCCAACTTGTTTGCTTATTGTAGAGTCATCCTTCCTCCTCTCGCTTTCTCTTTCTAGACCCCATAAGTGTAATGCAATAGAATAATGAGAAACATGTGTCATCAGATCCCTACACAGTTACACCAAAGTAGGAAAAAGGCAGCAAAAGCAGCCACAACTCAGTGCTCGCTGAAGTTTGAATGAGGTAGTGATGTATAATAAGATGAAGTGATTCAATTGGGAAAACAATAATGCTCACTAAAGGGAAAGGCAGTAGGGAAAGAGGAAGACTACATCAAAGGTGGTTTGACTCAATCAAGGAAGCCACAGATCCAGCTTTCCAAGACCTGAGCAGGGCAGCTGAAACCCAAGGCCAGGCCCTGATATCTGGCACTCCTGGGTTAGAATGTTATGACTTATTTGTTGGTTCTGAAAGGCCTTTAAAGCCAGGAGTAAAATATGCCTGAACAGAACACACTATGCATGTGGCCTTGGAGTCCCTGGCAGATTAAGAGGCAAAAGACAAATGCTTTAAATCAATAAAAATAAAAATAATGTTATAGTATTACAAAATTACTGGCCTAAAATTTAAAAATGAATGTTCTTTATCTAGAAAATGTGCCTCCCACTTATTTCACCATTGTCCCAGACTGATGCCATCATGTGGAGTTAACCATTTACAGGAAAGGAAATGCTTTTTCATTGCGTGCAAATAAAATGAAAGTACTAACTGTGCTCTTTCTAAACTAGACATGGCTGCTGCTTCTGCCAGGGATCCCCTCGAGGAGGAAACCACTTGTTCAATTTGCTTGGATTATTTCAAGGATCCTGTGACCATAGAATGTGGGCACAATTTCTGCCAAGCGTGCCTGACCCAGTGGTGGAGGGAGTCAGGCACTGCAGAGACCTGCCCTCAGTGCAGAGAAAAAATTCTGCAAAGGAACCTCAGGCCAAATCGGCAGCTAGCCAACCTTATAGAAATAATGAAGAAAGCCAGGCTTCAGGGGGCTAAGGGAGCAGAAGGCAAGGAGCGAGCCTGTGGGAAACACCAGGAGCCTCTCAAGCTCTTCTGTAAGGACCATGAAACCTCTATTTGTGTGGTGTGTGACAAGTCAAAGGAGCATGAAAACCACAAGGTGATTCCTCTGGAGGAGGCTTCAGAATCATACAAGGTAGGAGGAGAAAAAAGGGGACCCATAACAAGGTGTGATCTAGCTGTACACACACCCACACCTATATGCCCATACAACAACAACAACAATAATAATAATAATAAATTTTATTTATGTACCGCTATTCCAAATTCCAAATTCGATCACAGCGGTGTACAACAAAAGTGATACAATGTAACATTTAACAAACAAGTATCACCAACATGTTAAAAACATCCCAGTGCCATTTAAAAAACTATAAAACATACAACCTCTTAAAACACTGACACAAAAACTAGCTGGATAAACAGTTGTATATCAGGGAGGAGAACCACATAACATCAGGACATATGGGGGAAAGCTTGTCAGAAGAGAAAGGTCTTTAGTTTCTTCCTAAAAAGATCAAGAGAGGCGACGGAGCGGAGCTCATCAGGAAGGGAGTTCCAGGTCTGCGGGGCCGAGAAGGAGAATGCCCTTTGCGAAGACGAGATATATTTCGCCTTAGGAACCCTCAACAGATTATATGGGGAGAGGCGGTCCTCCAAGTACCCTGGGCCCAAGCCATTTAGGGCTTTATAGGTAATAACCAGCACCTTGTGTCGCGCCCGGAAGCCCCAGGCCAAGAGATTTTCAGGACAAAACCTGAGATCTGAGACCTCGTTGCTGGGTGCAAAGAGGGTCCTGCTGTCCAAGATCTCACTGCAAGTGACTTACCCTCCTTTGCCCAGAATGTGTTCTCCGTTGCTAAATCATGTTTTATAGATGGTTCTCCTCCTCTGTTGTCATCAACTGATTTACCACATCCTTTAGCTCAGACTATGTCTTTATCATGGAGCAGAATTCCAATTTCCCTCTATAACAGAAGTCATCAGATTGTGTTGCCCTTTCCCTCTACTTCCTGCCCTACATATTATTCTCCTTCTTTTCTTTATTCAGCCCTTCTGTCTTTGTTTCTACCTTATATAACCCACATGGGGTGCATTTCCACTATGATTTAAAGTGAATCGCTGATCAGGTTATATGACTGTCATTCCCATTTGAAACCAGTTCCAATACTACTTTGATCGATTTCTGTCATGATAAAGCAAGGCAAACGCAAAAAACAAACAAAAAAAGTTTTTCAGACATTAGTTTCCTAGCGGTTCTTTTGTAAAGAGTCGATTCTGAAGCATGTTCAACAAGTGGGAACGACACATCTAAATGGAGAGGAGGGACTAATGGCAGAAAGGTGTTTACTATCCCTCCTCAGATTTTTGGAAGATCCATCACCACCACCCCCAGCACTGCCTTTGTGCTTGTGATGCGACCTATGGGTGTATGAGATATATATATATATTTGATAGAAGATTCAATTTACTGTTTTTGCAACTACAGTACTTGCAACCAGTGAGGCCAGTAGTTGCAAAACCAATGAATTGAATCTTCTATCAATTTTTTTAATTGATAGAAGATTCGATTAATTGACTTTGCAACTACTTGTAATAACCGGCTATCTGACAGCAGCTTATAGTGAGATAAGCAGTTGCAAATCCACTGAATCCAATCTTCTATCAATTTATTTAAATATATAGTTCCAAAGCTGGGCTGCTCAGGCTGTTGCTTACATCAATGATGATGCACAGATGATTCATGCATTTTGAAGCAGTGCAAGCTATTGGGGATGACAATCATTGCAAAAAAGAAGCTATTTCAAGGGGATAATGAAAAGATGGCAGACCCTTTGGAATCGATTTACCAATACGGAGCAAAGGCAAATCAGAAACCGGTTTAAATGTAAGTGGGAATGAGCCCATGGTGAACTACTCCTTTTCAAAGGGGATTTTTCCAGGCTGCTTTATGCATGCTGTCAAATGCCTTTTATTAAAGATACCATCCCTAGATCCTTCACTTTGTGTTAACTATCATCCTGTGTCTCTACTTCCACTTCTCTCTAAAGTTTTTGAGAGAGTAGCCCTTTGCCAACTGATGCTTTACCCATTTTTAAAAATCCATTTCAATCTGTGTTTTAGACAGATAATTCTACAGGAACAACTCTGACTCATATATTTTAGTGGCAAAATGATATTTTAGTGGCAAAAGCTTGGGTGCAAACATTGGTGCTGATTCTGTTGGATCTCTCTGTAGCCTTTGACACTTTGGATCATCAGATCTTACTACTGTGGCTGGCATCACTGGGAATAACAGGAAACACTTTATCCTGTTTTAAATCTTTTTTGTTGGATTGTTCCTCTGTTGTTTCATTTCAGGGAGCTAACTGTAGTGGTGCCTCAAGGATCAGTATCATATATAATGAAAAAGGAAGAGAACCCAATACTGATCCTTGAGGCATCAGCACAGTTACAGGGAAGGTAACTACAGTTACAGGGAAGGTAACTGTAGTGTATGCTCCCCTTGGATTTCTTATTTCAGAGGTGGTTTCCAATATCACATCTATGCTGATGGCACTCAGATATTCCAGAGCTTTCAGTCAGCTGATGATACTGTATGGAAGTCTGTGACGAACTGCCTGTTGAGTGTTTCTCTGTGGATGACCATTCACTATCTTAAGCAAAACATGGATAAAACAGAAATCCTGGTGTTTCAGCCTGACCGCTCAGTAGCCCTACTTTTATGTCTTTCACTGTGTTTACACTGGCCCCTGTCTCATTTGTCAGGAACTTTGAAGTTTTGCTGAATGACTATTTGTCTCTGCACCCCTTTATTGGGACAACCAGTGCTAAGGCATGTAATTTTCATATTTTGAACATCCAAAAGCTCTGCAGATTTTGTTCATTGAGACTGCCATTTGCTTGTCCAGACCCTGGTTATTTCACACCCGGACTATTGTAATAGCCTACTGCCGTGATGCCGAACCTATGGCACAAATGCTGCAGGTGGCATGTGACACCTTTCCCCTGGGCATGAGCCAGTGAGAAGGTGGAATAGGCATGCATGTGCCTATTCCTCCTCCTCCCCTCTGCAGTTTCCGAGTTTCTGGCTTTCTTTCAGAGAAAGCTGGAAAATGGTGCTGGGGAGAAGGACCCACATGCGTGCACCTCTAGCTCCTCCTCCCGGCCTTCTCTGAGCTGTCTCTCCAAGACAGCTGGAGGTCGAGAAAAGGTGGGGGAAGGAGGAGCAATCAACTTGTGCTGATTGCTCTTCCGCAGACACCTTTCCCAGCCTCCAGCTGTTTCCTGAGGGACAGCTGGGGGCAGGGAAAGGTCCGGGAAGAGGAGGACTGGGTGCATGCCCATTCTTACTCCTCCTCATGGACCTTTCCTGCCCTCCAGCTGTCTCTCAAATATAACTGGAGGCTGGGGAAAGTCCAGGAGGGAGCACCCTTTGCCTTTTCTGAGAACACTGAGGTAAAGAAGGTGTTGAGTAATTCTGCCTTTTCTCTATCTTCTGTCAGCATTTTGCCATCTTCTCCATGCAGTGGGCATACCATTTCCTTCTTATTCCTTTTGGATATGTCTGCAGCAAAAGGAAGAAGGAAATGGTAGGGCCACTGCGTGGAGAAGATGGCAAAATGCTAACAGGGGACAGAGAAAAGGCCCAATTACTCAACACTTTCTTTGCCTCAGTCTTCTCAGAAAAGGCAAAGGGAGCTCAACGTGAGGAAAATGAAACAGAGGACAGATTAGGGGAAATTCAGCACAGAATAAGTAAAGAGATAATACAGGAATACCTGGTTAATCTAAATGAATATAAGTCTTCAGGACCTGATGAACTGCATCCAAGGGTATTAAAAGAACTGGCAAATGTAATATCGGAGCCATTGGCAATAATCTTTGAAAACTCCTGGAAAACAGGAGAGATCCCAGCAGACTGGCGGAGGGCAAACGTTGTCCCCATCTTCAAAAAGGGGAAAAAAGAGGATCCCAACAATTATCGTCCAGTTAGTCTGACATCAGTACTAGGAAAGATTCTGGAGCAGATCATTAAACAGAGAGTCTGTGAACATCTAGAAGGCAATGCCATAATCACAAAAAGTCAACACGGATGGGTTTCAGAGAAAGAAGTCATGCCAGACAAACCTTATGTCGTTCTTTGATAAAATTACCAGCTTGGTAGATGAAGGGAATGCTGTGGATATAGTATATCTTGATTTCAGTAAGGCCTTTGACAAGGTTTCCATGACATTCTTGCAAACAAGCTTGTAAAATGTGGGCTAGACAAGGTAACTGTTACATGGATTTGGAATTGGTTGACTGGCCAAACCCAAAAGATGGTCACCAATGGCTCCTTTTCATTCTGGAGTGAAGTGACCAGTGGGGTCCCACAGGGCTCTGTCCTGGGCCCAGTGCTATTCAATATCTTTATCAATGACTTGAATGTCAGAATTGGGGGAATACTTATCAAATTTGCAGATGACACCAAATTAGGAGGAATAGCTAATACTCCAGAGGACAGGATCAACATTCAAAATGATCTGAATAGACTAGAAAGCTGGGCCAAAGCTAACAAAATGAAATTCAACACGGAAAAATGTAAGGTACTGCACTTAGGGCGGAAAAATGAAATGCACAGATATAGGATGGGGAACACCTGGCTTAAGGAGACTACATGTGAAAGGGATCTAGGAGTCCAAGTAGACCACAAGGATAACATGAGTCAACAGTGTGATGCGGCAGCTAAAAAGGCCAATGCAATTTTAGGCTGCATCATTAGAAGTATAGCATCTAAATCAACGGAACTAATAGAGCCACACTATTCTGCTTTGGCCAGGCCCCATCTGGAATACTGTGTCCAGTTCTGGGCACCACAATTCAAAAAGGATGTTGAGAAACTGGAGCATGTCCAAAGGAGGGTGACTAAAATGGTGAAGGGTCTGGAAAACAAGCTGTATGAGGAAAGACTCACGGAGCTGGGGATGTTGTGGAGAAGAGAAGGTTAAGAGATGATATGATAGCCCTGTTTAAATATTTGAAGGGATGTCATATTGAGGAGGGAGCAAGTTTTTTTCTGCTGCTCTGGATCTGATTGCTCTGGCTCCATGTTTGTGGAACAGCCTTCCTTTGCACTTTTAGTTGGAGGAAGATCATAACACTTTCAAAAAGGGTTGGAGTCCTTCCTCTTCAATTCACCAAATTGTTGGGTTGCTGAGTGTACCTAAGCTTGCTGAAATGGGTAGTTACTGGTAAGGAGTTATATATTAACATATTTTAGTATTTTATAATCTTGTGTTTTATCATCCATTTTTATTATATGTATTTTATACTCTGGTGGAAAGGGCGTTATAGAAGCCTTAAATATCATTCACAGTTGGTGACAGACACACCAAGAGAGAAAATATTTCCCTTTTTAAATTAGGACAGAAATCTTAACTAAAGGGGCTGCTCCCAGATCAAGGTGAAATGAAGAGATAATCCTTTGCTCCCTTCTTAAGGAGATGGGATAAGGAACCTTTAATGTAGCTGGCTTGCCTTCACCCAGAAGGTGGATGCAGAGAAGAGCAGAGAGTGAGTCCTGATGCTTGATCTCTATTGAGTCTGTGCCATGGAACTCATAGCTGTGTTTAATTGTGCCAGCCATTTTAGATATTTCTGGAATAACACATTCAGATGCCAGCATTCTCTGAAGATGACATCCACAGATACTGGCAAAATGTCAGAAACAAACTCTTCTGGAACAAGGCCACACACACACAAAACCCACAAAAAACTATTCTTTTTACCTAAAAGCACCCCTCTGTAGGAATCTTCAGGTCCTTCAGTGCAACTCTATGGTGAACATCTGCCGGAAATTGATCACAGAATCATGCTGGAGGACCTAAAAATGCCTAGAGAAATGTTTTCTCTAGGAACATCTTTGTTCTCCAGCACAACTCTATGGTAAACGTCTGTCAGAGTTGCACTGGCGGATCTAGAGATTCCTAGAGAGAACATATTAACCAAAATCACAAATGAAAAGTCCTTAATAATACTTCAAGATGAAGAAAATGCCATGTGAATCTCCAAAATAAGATTGATTTGGTACAGGAACAAAATGTCGGATTTTCAGTGACCTTTTTAATGTCTGGAGGGGCTTTTTATGCATTTGGGGGGGGGGGTAAAGAAACTGTGGAAACAGTATTAACAAAAGAGGAGAGGGCTGCAAGAATGGGACAGCACTGTGCAAAGTCCCCATAAAATTCAGCTGACGATGTGTAGAGCTTGGTTTCCAGACCCTTCACCATTTTAGACGCCCTCCTTTGGACATGCTCCAGTTTCTCAACATCCTTTTTGAATTGTGGTGCCCAGAACTGGACACAGTATTCCAGGTGGGGTCTGACCAAAGCAGAATAGTGTGGCACTATTAGTTCCCTTGATTTAGACGCTATACTTCTATTGATGCAGCCTGATAGAGGCCTGATAGAAGCCTCATCTGAAACCATTCAAAACCTCGAACAAAAGAAGTGAACAGGGACTTTGTTTTTCTCTTCAGGATCGAATTTGGAATTTGCTGGAGACTCTGAAGAAGGAGAGAGAAAAAATTCTGGCATTCAAAGCAAAGACAGAACAGGAAAGCCAAGTTTTGATTGTAAGTGGCATTGCTGCTGAGAAGTTGGAAAGTATTATAGCCTTGAGAGAGCATATGGATAAACTAGATATAAAATGGAGAAATCATTTAAAAACAAAACAAAACTATCTACTATTAATAATAATATATTTATTTATTTATTTATATCCCACCTATCCCTATTGGAGGATCGAGGCACGTAACAGCAAACCAAAAAAATAGATACATACAATAATAAATCATACAATAACATGCCCTTATTCACTACCACCCTCCAACCCTCCTTCCCTCCCTTAAAAGACAATAAAATCGTAAAATTCACAACAACAATACAATAAAGTTAAGCCGGAGTGACCAAATTAAGAGAGGGAGACAGGTAGATCAGATGGACAGTTCTAGCCTTTAGGAGGTCAGTCTGGGAAGGCCCACCGGAAGAGATCCATTTTATTGCCTTTTTAAAGGCGTCAAGAGATGTAATAAGATGAATTCTTCCAGAAGGTCCTCTGGGGAGTTGCCACAAATCTTGTTTTCTTAGGCTGCAATAGGTTCCTCCCAGAGAACCTGAGTGTGCGGGAAGGATTATATGGGAGGAGGCGTTCCCTCAAGTAACCTGGACCCAAGCCATGTAGGGCTTTATAGGTAATAACCAACACCTTGTACTGTGCCTGGAAGCTAACAGGCAGCCAGTATAGTGATTTCAAAATAGGTGTAATATGGTCAAATTTAGATTTTCCTGCGACCAATCTGGCTGCCATATTTTGAACAAGTTGAAGCTTCTGAATGTGGCACAAGGGTTGCCCCATGTAGAGCGTGTTGCAAAAATCAAGACGAGAGGTTATCAGCGCATGTACAATCATTTCTAGGTCCCCCTGTTCCAGGTAGGTTCGCAGCTGGTGTATCAGCCAAAGCTGATAGCAGGCACTCCTGGCCGTTGAGTCTATCTGAGATGATAGCTCGAGCGACAAGCTTAGAAGCACCCCCAAGCTGTGAACACAGTCCTTTAGAGGAAGTGTGACCCCGCGCAGGACTAGTGAATATATCTCCATACTCAGATTAGGGTTACCTATAGCAAGTACCTCTGTTTTCTTTGGATTCATCTTAAATCTATTTTTCCCTCATCCAGTCCATTACTGACTTTAGACAGTCATTCAGAGGGGAGATGCCATCCTTGATCACTGAAGCAGTCCGAGACATAGAGAAACAGATTATCAGTGTACTGATAACACCCAGCCCCATGTCTCTGGATGATCTCACCCAGTGGCTTCATGTAAATGTTAAACATCATGGGAGACATAATGGTGCCCTGAGGGATGCCAGATTGTAGCTCTCTCTTAGAAGAGCAACTGTCTCCCAGCCTTACCATCTGGAACCTACCCAAGAGGTAGGAATGGAGCCACTGCAAAGCAGAGCCACGAATTCCTAATTTTCTCAGGCATTCCAGAAAGATACCATCGTCAATGGTATCAAAGGCCACTGAAATGTCCAAGAGAACCAACAGGGTCACACTTCCCCTGTCGATGCCCAGACGGAGATCATCGACCAAGGCGACCAGGGCAGTCCCCACTCCGTATCCTGACCCGAAGCCAGTTTGAAATGGATCTAGATAATCGGTCTCATCCAAGACTGCTTGGAGCTGGTTTGCAACTGCCCTCTCAATCACTATTTGAAGCAGTGGGCCCTTTCAAATCTTTATGAAGCTCTTTTGCTGCTGAATATTGATATTTTCTGTGGGATGAGACACACGTCTCTTTCCAAGGGATTGCTGATAATTCCCCTCTTGATACTCCAAAGACAGTTTCTTCCTATCTTTCACTCCTGCATCTCCTTTTCTTTATTTTAGAAGGCAACAGAAAAAGAGAAGAGAAAGACTGTGGTTGCATTCAGACAAATGCATGAGTTTCTAGAAGAACAAGAGAAGGTTCTTCTGTCCCAGATGGAAGAGACGGAGAAGGAGATTTCAGCCAAAAGGGAGGAACATCTGGCCATCCTTTCAGAGGAACTCTCTTTTCTTGAGGACCTCATCTGGGAAGTGGAGGAGAAGAATCAGCAGCCGGCAAGTGAACTCCTTCAGGTACGGCCTGATCCTGAAGAGTCAGAGTGGAGCATACCATGTCTGCTCCAGGCAAAGAGTGCCTAGTTTAAACCTCCCCCAAACAAAACTGTTCTATTGGTGTTAGCACAGCTTCCATCTTGTCCAAAATGTGGATGTAATGTCTTACTCCCCAAAACATTACTTTTAGGAAATAAAGTGACACGATGGCACCTTGGAACATGAAAATAGAAAAATATTCAGATTTTGTCCAAACATTTAAAACTTCATGAATTCAAAGGCTTTCATGGCTGGCATCCATATTTTTTTATGGTTTTTTCGGGCTATGTGGCCATGTTCTAGAAGAGTTTCTTCCTGACGTTTCACCAGCATCTGTGGCTGGCATCTTCAGAGAATGCTTGCCTGGAAAAAGTTGTGTGTGTGTGTGTGTGTGTGTGTGTGTGTACACTGTGTGAACCTGGGAATGCAGGAGTGATTTGCATGTGTATTGTTCTGTGCTGATGGCTGGCCTCAGGCTGGGAGGCTAATGCAAACGAGGATTAATGTCTGCTAATTGGTGATCATTATCTGCTGGGAAAGCCCCTGACTCTGAGTGGTTTCTCATTTGCATTTGCTGAGTCCTTATTTTGCTATTCCTCAGGACTGGTAGCCAAATTTTGTTCACTTAAGGGTTTCTTCTTTCTGGTTGAAATTATCCAGATGTTTGTGGATCTCAATGACTTCCCTATGCATCCTGACATGATAGTGGTTGGCATGGTCCAGAATTTCAGTGTTTTCAAACAGTATTTTATGCCCAGGATGGTTTGTGGCATGTTCTGCCACTGCTGATTTTTCTGGCTGACCCAGTCTGCAGTGCCTCTCATGTTCCTTGATTCTTGTTTGCACACTGCATTTGGTGGTCCCTATGTAGACTTGTCCGCAGCTGCATGGTATGCAATAAACTCCTGCGGCTGTGAGACAAATTGAACAAAATTTGGCTACCAGTCCTTTCACTCTGGATCAGGCCACAGCAACCTCACGCAGCCCTTAAAGTCTCTCTCTCTTTTTTATGAAGAAAATACCAAGAGGGGTTCACCACTACATATTGTGTAAGATACCAGTAAAGCGGTTGTGCAAGGCTTCTTTATACAGAAACAGGCAGAATTTAAGAAACTGAAGAATGAGAAACAGAAAAGGTTATTAAAAGCAGTTAAAAACAAATAAGAAGAATTAAAACTAAATCCTTCAAAGCCAAAAGTAATCAATGAATTAAAGGCTCTTCAGAAACAAATTACTATAGAAATGGTGACAGAAGTTGAAAATAAATTAAAATATGGAAAATAGAGTAATTTTGAATTTGCTGATAAACCTGGGAGATGGCTGGGGAATAGGCTTTACTTAAAATAAAAGAAGACAAAGAGGCTATACAGATGGGTGGCATGATGCTGCTGCTTTTTGCTCCAGAATGAGGCCACGGCAACCATACGCCGCAGCCTCCAGAGCTCTGGGCTCCATATTTTTTTAGATCATGCTGTACTTCTTTCCAGTTTTTAGTATAATTGTTATCAAACTGTTCAGAGAGTTGTTTTTGTTTGTTTGTTTGCTTGTTTGTTTGTTTTCGGTGATCTCCACTCCTAGGGATTTTGCTTTCTTACCTATTTTGAAGAGGTCTATTGAATTGAAAGACATTTCCATTTCATTAGCATAAACTACTTGAAGGTACAAGACTAGGAAGTCCTTTATACTCACTATTGTTTATATTATTAGTAGAAATATTGAATAGAGAGATCTGAGATAATGTGTACATTAAAGACCAGACCTATAAATTATGGCCATATGCAAATGACTTAGTAATCACTCTTGATAACCCAACAGAAAGCATTGGAATATTAATGAAAGTTTTTAAAGGAATATGGAGAGATTGCAGGATTCAATATCAACAATTTTTAAACTGTAGTGAAAACTAAAACATGTCAAAAGATTAAGAATTAATACTTGCAGCAACCAACTTCTCCTCCAAGCAGCCTCTCTTCCAAGCAGGCAGTGGCAGTGGGCAGCACAGTATAGAAAGTTAGCTAACATTGGCACAGAGTGCTCCAGATTTTCTAGAAAGATCTGGAGCAGAAGGTGAGCCTTTTAAATTTGTGCTAAGTGAAGATTCACCCAGATTTGTTGCGGTACTTCCCTACTCACATGTGGATGTGGATGTGGAGAAACTGGAGCATGTCCAAAGGAGAGCGACTAAAATGGTGAAGGGTCTGGAAACCATGCCCTATGAGGAACGACTTAGGGAGCTGGGGATGTTTAGTTTGGAGAAGAGAAGGTTAAGAGGTGATATGATAGCCCTGTTTAAATATTTGAAGGGATGTCACATTGAGGAGGGAGCAAGCTTGTTTTCTGCTGCTGCAGAAACTAGAACCCAGAGCAATGGATGCAAGCTGCAGGAAAAGAGATTCCACCTCAACATTAGGAAGAACATACTGACAGTAAGGGCTGTTCAACAGTGGAACACACTCCCTCGGAGTGTAGTGGAGTCTCCTTCCTTATAGGTCTCTAAACAGAGGCTGGATGGCCATCTGTCAGGGACGCTTTGATTGAGAGTTCCTGCATGGCAGGGGAGTTGGACTGGATAGCTCTTGCGGTCTCTTCCAACTCTATTATTCTATGATTCTATGATTCTATGTGATATATCTGCCATTGAATCAGGTCTTTTGGTCTGTGTCATCTGGAAAGGGCGATGAAAGGCAGAGGGGGGAACTACTGCAAACGGCCCAAGTAGACATGCCCTAGACTCACTTCAGCTATTTTTTAAGACCACTGAAATAGGTCACCATGGAAATGCATCTACAGTTGTTTCTACTTTTTCTTTTAATTTTTTTTTAATTTCGATTTGCTCATTTCACATCTTAATCTTATTTACATTCTCAATTTTTTTATACTTATTATAATCAATTTGACAAAAACAACTGTTTCTGAATAAAAAGAAAAAAATATGTACACACATTTTTTCCTCATTTCACATACATCAAATTTATATCAAAATATCTTTCTTTATATCAAATACCTTTCCCCATGTCTGTGCTATTGGTAACCACTCATCATTTAATTCCAATTCAGATCTATTATTTAGCAGTTTTGTCAATCTGTCCATTTCCTTCATTTCTTGTGTCTTTATCATCCATTCTTCTATTTGTGGTGGATTACTGCTCTTCCAATTTTGTGCTATCACAAGTCTTGCAGCAGTAACTAAATATAAAAAAGTTCTCCAATACCTGTATTTTCCCCCCCCCATCTTTGGCAACATGTTCAGTAAATAGAACTCTGGAGACATGTTAAATGGAAAAGAAAAGGCTGTTTGTATCTCAGAATGAACCTTAAACCAAAATTTCTTGACTTTTTTACAAGACCACCACATATGCCACATCGTGCCCTCCTTCTCCCCAC